>NC_051204.1:4168128-4263543 GCF_015220075.1 Falco rusticolus | reverse complement strand
TGGGGGGCTGAGGGGGCTGGGGGGATCTGAGGGGGCTGGGGGGGCTGGGAGGGGTGGGGGTCTGAGGGGTCTGGGGGGATCTGGGGGGTCTGGGGGGATCTGGGGGGGCTGGGGGGGCTGGGAGGGGTGGGGGTCTGAGGGGGCTGGGGGGATCTGGGGGGGCTGGGGGGGGGTGGGGGGGTCGGGGGATCTGGGGGGTCTGGGGATCTGGGGGGGCTGGGGGGGCTGGGGGGCTGGGAGGGGTGGGGGTCTGAGGGATCTGGGGGGGCTGGGGGGACTGGGGGGGCTGGGAGCGGTGGGGGTCTGAGGGGTCTGGGGGATCTGGGGGGGGCTGGGAGGGGTGGGGGTCTGAGGGGTCTGGGGGGGCTGGGGGGACTGGGGGGGCTGGGAGGGGTGGGGGTCTGGGGGGTCTGGGGGGATCTGGGGGGGTGGGGGCCTGAGGGGGCTGGGGGGAACTGGGGGGGCTGGGGGGGCTGGGAGCGGTGGGGGTCTGAGGGGTCTGGGGGGATCTGGGGGGTCTGGGGGCTGGAGGGGGCTGGGGTCCGTGCTCACCCCCCCCCCCAGACATCCCGCTCTCCGTGGGCATCCTGGACCCCCAGACCCACCCCACGCTGCTCAACACGGCGGAATTCCTGTGGGACCCCGCCAGGCCAACCTCGGTCTTCCTGCAGGTGGGAGCCGGGCCTGACCCGGGGCTGGGGGGGCGCTGGGGGGGCTTTGGGGGGGCCCTGGGGGGTGGTCACGGCAGCTGCCCCCTCCCCCCCCCCCCCGCCCCCGCTGCCCCCGGCCAGGTTCACTGCATCAGCACCGAGTTCACGCTGCGGAAGAACGGGGGGGAGAAGGGTGTCCCCCTCCGCATCCAGATCGACACCTTTGGGGTGGGGGGCAAGGGGGACCCCCCCCGAGCACCTCCACTCTGCCAGCTGCCTCGTCAAGGTGTTCAAGGTACCGAGGGGGGGGGGCACCAGTGACCCCAGGGTGACCGGTGCCCCCCCTTCCTGGGAAATCCTGCTCTGAGCATGGGGAGGCGTCTGGTGGGGGGATGCAGGATGGGGGGGTCTGGGTGCACGAGAGGCTGGGTGCGGGGCGGGGGGTGCAGGAGAGGTGGGTGCAGGGTGGGGGGATGCAGGATGGGGGGGTGCAGGGGGGTCTGGGTGCACGAGAGGCTGGGTGCGGGGCGGGGGGGGGGTTTGCACCAGGGGCAGGGTGCATGGGGGGGTGGGGTACCTGCCAGGGTGGGTAAGGTGGGTGCACTGGGGGCTTGGGTGACACAGGGGGGTGGGTGTACAAGGGTCTGGGTGCAGGGGGGGGTCTGGGTGCGGGGGGGGTGGGTGCACAAGGGTCCATATGTACGGGGAGGGGGGGGGGGGTGCATGGGGGGGGGGGGGTGCATGGCGGGGTGGGTGCATGGGAAGGTGGGTGTACTGGGGGTCTGAGCATCCCAGGGGTCCGGGTGCCTGGGGGGCGGGGTGCTGGGGGACCTGGGTACCCCTCGGCTGCCGCGCCGGTGGTCCCGGGGGCCAAGCTCACGCCCCCCCGCGCAGCCCAAGGGGGCCGATCGGAAGCAGAAGACGGATCGGGAGAAGGTGGAGAAGCAGCCGGGGCTGGAGCGGGAGAAATTCCAGCCGGCCTACGAGAGCACGGTGCTGACCGAGGTGGGACCTGGCCCTGGCACCCCCCACTGCGGGCTGGGGAGCCCCCCGAGCCCCCGCGCCCCCTGAGCCCCCCCTCCATCCTCAGTGCGCCCCATGGCCGGACGCGCTGGGTGCACCCCACAGCCCCCCGGGCACTCCAGGGCTGCCGTCTCCTCACCCCTTCAAACTGCTGAGCCCTGAGAGGTAAGTGGGACCCCCCCGGACCCCCACCCACCGCCAGGGTGCCCTGCTCAGCCCCGGCCCCCCTCCCCGCAGGGGGTGTGTGTCGCCCACCTGCGCTGCCGAGAGCCCAGCGGAGAGTCCTGGTGAGGTGAGGGTGCTGCTGGTGCAGCCTGGTGCCCCCCCTGTGCCCCCCCCCCCCCCCGGACCCCCAGGGGGGGGGTTGGCTGGGCTGGGAACCTGCCCGCTGGGTCCGTGCCCTGGCTGAGGCTCCCATCCTGCTGCCCGCAGGTGCTGAGCCCCTGCGCATCCCCCCTGGAGACGCAGCAGTGGCTGCACAAACGCCGCTTCTCCGCCTACGCCCGCGTCTTCGCCAGCTTCACAGGTGAAGCCACGGGTGGCCCCAGGCTGGGGAGGGGGGGACAAAGCCAGCCCCTGTGGCTGCCCCCCACCTGAGCCCCCCCACCCGCAGGCGCCGACCTGCTGAAGCTCTCCCGCAGGGACCTCATCCAGATCTGCGGAGCCCCCGACGGCATCCGCCTCTGCAACGCGCTGGCGGGCAGGTGGGCTCGGGCAGCTCGCGGGACCCCTCGCCGCCTCTTCCCGGGGAGCCCCAGGAGCCCCCACTGTGCCTGGATGGATCCCACCCCCCCCAGACCCCCCTCTTGCCTCCGCAGGTGCCCGCGGTCCCGGCTGACCCTCTACGTCTTGCGGGAGCCCACTGGTGGGGCCGAGGGCGCGGAGGAGGGATGCTCAGGTACGGGGGTTGCACGGGGCAGTGCGGGGATGGAGGGTCCCTGCTCACCGCCCCCTCCCCATCCCGTCCCCAGGGCTGTACCAGGAGGTGCACCTGGAGGAGCTGACGGTGGCTGAGCTGACCGGGAAGCTGGCCGAGCTGCTGGGGCTGCCCGTGGGCCAGATCCTGCGGCTGGCCCGGCAGGGACCCTCCGGCATCCACATCCTCATCAGCGATGCGGTAAGGACCCCTCGGTCCATCCAGCCCGGCTCCTTGGGATCCCCAGCCTGCTCCCATGGGCGCCCCTCACTGCAGCGGGATGGGGGTCTGGGCTCCAGGATGGGACACGCACCCCCAGCCTGGCCCCCCTCCCCTCACCCCCCCTGCCCCACAGATGATCAGGAACCTCCTGGATGAGACGTGCTTCATGGTGGCCATCAGCAAAGGTAACGTGGTGGCCGTGGGCAAGCAGAGCTGGGCAGGGGCCGATGGCCCTGGCTGAGCCGTGTCCCTGGCAGCACACGGCCCGGAGGGGTATCACCTGGTGCTGCGGTAGGACCTGGCCCCCGGAGCTGTGTCACCCCTGGGAAGGGACATCGCCCACCGTGCTGGAGCGAGCTGTGCCGGGATGGAGAGAGGAGCCCATGGCTGGCACCGTCCCGGAGAGCCAGCCCTGCCAGTGCAGCTCGCCATCCCCCCATCCCCGCCAGGCTCGCCATCCCCCCATCCCTGCCAGGCTCGCCATCCCCCCATCCCCGCCAGGCTCACCCAGCCCCTCGTGCAGTGGGGCGAGAGGCGCGGGTCCTGTCCTGGCTGCTGGCTGGCCTCCATCCCTGTCTCCATGCACTGATGGCAGCCGCATCCCCAAACCCTCTGCATCCCCAAACCCACTGTGTCCCCAAACCCTCCGAGTCGCCTTCACCTCATCCCTCTTTTGTATTAAAGGACAGAGGGAGCAGCCTTGAGCGTGGCCTCATCGCTGCGGCACCTGCTGGCCTTCGGGCAAGGGGTCCCCGGGGTCCCGCACCCGCTGTGGGGCACAGCCCCATGGCTTTGGGGAGCCCCTGGGACGGGTTGGGGACAGCCCCCGTCCCCCAGCAGCAGGTGAGAAGCAGGGATGGTGCTGGGACACCCCCCAGACCAGGGCTGCCATCAGGGGGTCGGCAAACACTGAGAGCAGACAGCAGCGAGTGTGGGGGGCAAGGGCAGACCCAGGCCCACAGACCCATCGCTGGTGGGGGCAGCGAACACCCACGACCCTCCCCAAAACACACACGGGCGGAGGGAGTCGGGGCTCGGACCCCCCAGCCCCTTCCCCACCGCCCCATAGTCGCACCCGGTGCATCACACAGACAAGTGACAACCCAGCTACATATATATATATATATATATATATATATATATATTTACTTTTAGTTAATGGCATTATTATATCCACACAGTGTCAAGGAAAGCACAGATTACAATATCATTAAAATAATATTTTACAGATCTCTTTATAATATCTACATATATAATCAAGGGAGTGTATGACAAGGTTCCAGCTCGTGTGTCCAGCACCCCAGACTGACCAGACGCCCTGAGCCCACCCCAGTTTAAAAATGCATTAAAAAGAGCGGGATGGGGCATCCCTGCCCCCCATCACGGGGGTCTGCGGGGACGGGCCCCCCCACCTCTGCCGGCCCCGCTGGGCCAAGCAGCGGGATGGGAGCGGAGCTGGAGGATGAGAGCATGGAACAGGGGGGGTTGCATAGAGGAGGGGGAATAATCCCGGCTTAGCAGCCGCTGAGCTGACGTTGGGGCCAGCCAAGGAAAACCACGGTGAGCCCAGAAGCACCGTCAGGGATGGAGGAAGGTCCATGGCTGAAGAGCCCTGGGGAAAGGGCAGGGTGCTGGGGGGTGCTGCATTCCCCCCCCGCCTCCCTCCCGCAGCCTGGGTGCCCTCCTGGGGCTGTACTTCCTTGTCTCTTAAAAAAAAATATAAAAAAATCAATAATAACCTCCATTTAGGTGAAGCCAGGCAGCCCTATGCACCAGCTGCCAGCATGGCCAGCACGTCCCACCGTGACAGCCAGCGCCGCAGGGCAGTGCCAAGGGACCAGCCGAGGTGGCACCGGTGATGCTGTGCCAAGGTGTCCCCCCTGTATGGGACCCCCATGGGATGCTGTGCCAAGGTGTCCCCCCTGTACGGGACCCCCCTGGGATGCTGTGCCCCCTGTACAGGACCCCCATGGGATGCTGTGCCAAGGTGTCCCCCCCTGTATGGGACCCCCCTGGGATGCTGTGCCCCCTGTACAGGACCCCAATGGGATGCTGTGCCAAGGTGTCCCCCCTGTACGGGACCCCCATGGGATGCTGTGCCAAGGTGTCCCCCCCTGTATGGGACCCCCCTGGGATGCTGTGCCCCCTGTACAGGACCCCAATGGGATGCTGTGCCAAGGTGTCCCCCCTGTACGGGACCCCCATGGGACGCTGTGCCAACGTGTCCCCCCTGTACGGGACCCCCCGGGACTCTGTGCCAAGGTGTGTCCCCTGTACGGGACCCCTGGTGACAGCAGTCACCCAGGGGGGCTTGGCCAGCCACCCAGGCAGGGTGCCGGGGGTGCAAGCCAAGGGGGGGCCGAGGGGCGGGGGGCACGTCCCAGGCTGGCCAGGCATGGACCAAAGCTGTGAACGAGAGGAAAGTGGCTTCTTATCCCCCCCATCCTTTTTTTTGGCCCTATGGGACTCCCCGGGGGTCCTGGCTGCCCCTGCCAGGCTTCAGCACCGAGAGCGAACAGAACCCCCGGGCAGCTTGCTGGGGTGCCAGAAAACACTACAAAACTGTGTAACCCCCCCCCCCCCCCCAAACAACTCCCCCTGACCACGCGACCGCAAGAGGCCACATTTTAAATGTTTTAAACCTCATTTTCAGGGCACACGGCAGCAAAGAACCTTGTCGTACTGATCTCCCATCCGCCCCCACCCCACTGAAAAAAAACCACCAACCCAAGCCCAACACCATAACACCATGGGCCAGCCATGAACAACACATTGAGTAAAATAATAATAATAAAAAAAAAAAAAAAAAAGGAAATTACAATGATATTATTTGGAAAATAGGAATTTGTTAAAGGTTTTTCTTCCAATTAACCTGTGTCGGCACGTTCCACTTGTCACATCCTCGTCCTCTGCAGGAGCAGTCACAGAACTTGGAGAAACAGTGCTGCTGTGGGTCTCCAAAGAGCAGAAAAACCTCATTTTTGGGTGCATCCCATCTCCTCGCACCTCCCTGGAGCATCTTGACAGGGGCCCAGAGGGTCTCAGGCTCTTTCCCTACAGGGGTCCCTTCGTCTCTGCCCCCAGTGCCCCCCGAGGACGTTGCGGCCGGGGTGGCTCCATCCCGGGGCGGCTTGATCCCGGGACGGCTGGATCCCAAGGCAGCTCCATCCCAAGACGGCTGGATCCCGGGACGGCTCCATCTCGGGACAGCTGGATCCCAAGGTGGCTCGATCCCGGGACGGCTCCATCACAAGGCAGCTCGATCCCGGGACGGCTCCATCACAAGGCAGCTCGATCCCGGGACGGCTCCATGGCTGGGATCAGGTACCAAAAGGCAGATCCAGGTGAGGACAAAACGCTGCTCTGAGGTGGCCACGCGTGGTCCAGCCTTCGCTCTCCGGCTGGGACGCAATTAGAGGCACCTCAGGGTTGTGGGGCGCAGCGAAGGCAGGACAAGGAATGGGGTAATGGCCAGAGAAGGGCGCAGGGTCTCGGGCTGAGGACCTGAGCGCAGAGGCTGAAAAAAAGACACGTTCGGCACAAGTAGGGAGCTGGCGAATGGATTTCTCTTCGGTCAGGGCTTGCTCCTCACCGCACCTTCGGGCAGAGCCACCATTTGGCATCACTTACCCCTCAAAAATCAGGATACAAAGCCATCCCACTACACGCCCGACCCTGAACCTTGGTGCCCGATGGCCCCTGTGGCCACTAGCCCAAAGCCAGGGCCACCCAGCAGGAACATGGGAACACGGTGGAGCAGGAATAACAATTCCCAAAACCCAGCCGGGGGCCGGGATGCCGCCGTGGGCAGGATGGGGGACGGTTGGGTTTGGTTTGTTTTTTTTTTTTTTCCCGCTCTACAAAAGGTATTCCTCCAGTAAGACACAGCTTGGAAAATGGTGTTTATTGGTATTTATAAATACAAACAAAAGGAAGAGTCCATTTGAAGACGGATAATTGACTTAAAAGGACACTGTCAAGTAGTTCGAGCTACCTTAATGCTGTCACCCTGTTTGGAAATTAATAATAATAATAATGCTTTGGGTTCTGTATTGAGTTTTCCCTTGAAAACTCGGCTCTGTCACAAAGAAATCAATCAGCCCACTACACCCTGGCTTACGAATCCGTTTCAGCTCTCCCCTGCCACAGTATAAACTAAAACCCAAGTGTTTTTCCCCAAATTGTGCAAATCCTGCGATGGCCGGGCGCTGCCCCCGGGCGCACCCGCCGGATCAGTCTGTTACACCGCGGGAAGGGCCAAGATCTTCCACCACCCCGAAAACCAGAGCAAGGAGTCCCCGCACCCCCAAGGATAGGAAACGCGCTCGCTGGGGAGAGCGAGCAAGAGAATCCACGGCGCTAAAGAGGATTTGAATAAATAGAAGGGATTAAAAGCGATCTACGGGAAAGGAACCGACAGTGTCCTTTTAACCGCGGGACACTGGATTTCCTCCCAGCAGACCGTGCCGCTGCGGGATAAGCCGGTACAGGTGGGATGGGGAAATCTGAAGTTGGAGGAATAAGGGGGATACAGCTTTGGTGGTGTTAAGCGACCCTTCTGCCTGCCTTGGCAGCTCAGGCGGCGATAATGGGTGGGAAGCAACAGACCTGGCCTCGAAGCAACCCCCCTGGTGAAACCCCAAGCCCCCCACCCCCCGGATTCTCCGGCGTCACGGCGAAGCATCGCTTCCTCGGCAGCTGGGATGGCTCCGGACTCGCTCCTCACTGCCTCGGTCAGCCGGGAACCATCCATAACCACGCGTCCCCTGCGGCTGGGAGAGCGCAACTCCTCACACGTCAGCTCGACACCCCCAAACCTGCAAAGGGTTTGGGCGAGTCCGGCCCCGTCAGACCCTTGGCACCTGCCCATCTCTTCTCGTGTTTCGTACGGGGCATCCCAAACTGCCAGCATCCAGGAACGCTGGGAGCGCTGGTACGTGCTTCCCCCGGGCTAATCTCGCCTCCAAAGCAGCCGCTACGAACATGTACCCCGACCGCGGGGAGGGACGGGCACGCCGTAACCCCCCCCTCGCAGCCAGACGGTCCCTTCGCTGGGGCAAACCACTTACCTGCGGAAGACTCAGCAAAATCCCCCAGCGCTCGCCCCTCGGCGTACAAAACCGGGGCAATAATCGAGGGTGTATTCGCAGCTGTTCCTCCCAGTGAGCCGTTATTTCTTGATCGGGGCAACAAGCAAAAAGATTCTACTTTGCTTTTCCTTGGGGGCAGGATGAAGGGTTGGGAGGGAAAAGACAGGAGTAGGGAACTTACGGTCACTGGAACAGAGACTCTTAACTTTCTCCCTATATCAAGAGAGTTATATTCTTGTCACTGGGATTAAAACCTGAAATGCAAAACAAATTTGGACACCCAATCGCTGACAAAAACCGGCCCTGAAGCCTACAAGAGCTCAGCCCGCAGTGCAGCTCGCTTGCCATTTCAATATCTTCCCAACGGGTCATCACAGGCTCAGGCTTCTAATGGTAAAAAGTACTTTTTTTTTAAAAATTGAAATTATCAAGTCCTAAATTTCATTTGGTAAATATTAAAAAAAAAAAAAAAAAAAAAAGACTGAATTAGAAATCTGTAAAAAAAAAAAAAAAGCAGGATGGAGGGAGGGTAAAAAGGAGGGTAAAAAAAAACGGAGCCTGACATTACAGATTTCAAGCTACATCACAACAACCTAGGAAGCCTCTGAGCTGGATGCTACAGGACACAGAAGAAACGGATGAACCTTCGATGTGAGCATGCTCAGGGTGGTCAGCAGGGAACGGGAAGTAGAGAAGCGCAAGTAAATCATGTCTCACAACTGCTGTTTCATTCCCTCGCTGAAAAATGGACACAAAACTTGTTGGGATTTTCAGGTTTCGGTTTTGTTGGTGGTTTTTTTTTTTTTTTTTTTTTTTTTTTGGAGGGGTGGTTTTTTTGTTTGTTTGGTTTTTTTTCTCTTCTGGACAACGGATGCAGGGTTAAAGCATGTTCCTTCCCTCTCCCCCTCTCCCCGTTTCAAAGGATTTCAGTTACTATTCCAACCTCAACAGCAGCAACAGTCATTCTGGGTTCGCAAAAACCTCCCCTCCTTAGCGCAACGATTTCATCTGAGCATGCCCAGCAGGAATGGTTCAGAATTATCCCAATCCACCTACAGAAAAAGCCAACACAGCTCCAGCTCCCGTACTGCGGAGTTCATCAGTTTGCTGGAACAGGTGGGGTGTGTATATGTACGTGTATGGGTGGCTACGGGGGGGCCTGGAGCCACAGCTCTGCTCACTGGCCCTCCCAAATGACACTGGTATCGCTTTCCTTGAAGATACTGGTGTCCACCGTAATTCTACAAGTGTAATTAAATACTCAGTTTGCAAAGGCGACCGCTTCCAGTGTCATAGGATGATGCAGCATCTGCAGAAGCGTTGTCTGCTGCCTCCGACCGAGGGAGGTGGAGTCACAGGCGCGAAGTAGGCATGGACTCTAATGTTGGGTAAATGGGTCTGGAAAGACAAAAACAAGGTGTAAAGTGACGCGGGCAGTGGCAGCGCAAGTCAAAGCAAAGCTGAAAAGTGCTCAGCTTACTCCTCTTCAGACTGCAGCCTAAGGCACATATAAAAACTATAGGTGAACTCCTTTTCCCCAGTGTGACCGCCCCCCAGCCTACTCTTGCTGTTATCAGAAAACAGAGTTAGAGGGACCAATTAAAAAATGATGCTCTCCCCGCCCCCCAAATCCTGCGGTGGCGGCGGGGAACGGAACATCTAACCGTACAGACGTGTCCCCTCTTTGCAAATCAAACGTTCTCATGGCTCCTCTTCCACACAGGGAGACACAGACCCAGGAGGGAATCCCTGGGACACGGAGCACCTTAGATGACCGACAGCTCGTGACAGAGCGGCTCTGGCTCTGGCCCATGCTCCGTCCCCCTCAGGGCCACGCAGGCTCCCCGACGGCAGACTGACCGTTAGAGGATCAGCCCCAGTTATTAGAGGGGAAGGGTCAGCGTAAGAAGCATCAGTACAACGCGCGCTATCATCCACCGCGTGAATTAGCACCACGGCACATCTGCTGCGGCACAGGCTCGTGGTCCCCCCGTTTAGAAGAGCGCTGGCACCTACGAGCACCTGCAAAACGCCGACTTGCACGCCAGGTCTCCTCTGTTCCCTCCTGCTGCTGCTCAGCGGACGCAGCGATTACCTCTCCTCCCTACCAGCTACTGTTCATCATCCCCATCCAACCTTCCCAGTGCACCACAGCCATTAAATTCACAGCTGATGGGTCTCCCAACACTTTAAAAACGAGCCCAAGATCACGAGGAACGTGAAACCTCAGCCCTCCCCACCAGATAACGCGTTCACGTCACAGCCTTAGCGGTGTTTTCATTTTTTTTTTTTTTTTCTTTTTTACCCTGAGTCTCTTGATCCCTGCCCGCGTGATCTGCTGACAGTCGTACAGTTCTATCCTCTCCAAGCTGTGGCAGCTTTTCAGGTGCTCCAGGGAGGCGTCAGTGATCAAAGGGCAGTTATCCAGCTCGATCACCTCCAAGCGATCGTGTGCGCAGGCGCCGTTTCCCAAGTGACGAATCCCATCGTCCGTGATCAGCTCACAGTGGGACAAGCTCTGCACCCAAACACAGCAAGTTAGCAGCCCTGGTCGTCAGCAAACAGAAGCCAAAACCCTGCCGGGAGATGCTGTGGGGCAAGGGAGAAGACGGCCCCGCGTTTCACAGGTTTGGACTGGTTTGCCACGCTGGTTTTTTGGCCAGGTCTGGGCTCCTTCTTGGCGCTGGAGCCACTGCCACGCTCCGGATTGCGGGGGCTGGGCTCCGTGGACCTCAAGGACTGAAGTGCCTGCAAGGGGAAAACTCACAACCAAAGCACGATGGGCAAGAGGGCTGTGAAAGGTGGGAGCACGGGGCCAGGAGACAGGACGGATGGAAACAATTACCTCTGCCACCGAAAAAAACACTTTTGCAAAACCCGTGGCCTTGCGCATCACGGGAAGGACCCTGCCACTGGGTCTAAGAACCAGCAGAAAGACAATGTCACCCACTTGGTGCATTTTTTTGGGGGGGGGGGCGCTGCATGTTAAAAGTTCTTGAGGAGGAAGTATTCCTGAGTTAGGAGGTAGCACCAGCCTGTGGCTTCGTCGAGGGGCACAGCGTGCAGAAGGGATGCCACCGCTGCCTGCAGCCCACCTCCCAGGTTTTCTCGTAACGACAATGGACACAGGGATGCAGAGGAGATCGAGACTAAATTCCCAGAAATTTACACCCAGGGGAACATTGCTTTCCGGAGCCAGCAAGCTTTCCAGCTCTCTGTTGCCCAGCTCCACGCTGCAGGTGAGCGGGGCTGCAGCCTCCCCCCACCCCGCTACGCTGAGGGGTTCTCTTGGGCTCGCTGAGGACAGCCAGAGGCTGGTACCGGGAGAATCCAGCATCCCATAATTCATTTTCAGGCAGCTGCGTGTGCCTGGCCTATGATTCACGCTAGCAGTAGGGGAGGGACAATAGGTTCTTCGGGGTCAAGTTTCTAGCCGAATTCTTCCAAGCCTTTGCAACACGTCTATGAAGTCAAAGAGACAAATCCCCACAGGCAGTGCTTGAAATCCCTTTGTTTACAGAAAGAAAATGCTGGAAGTCTCCCTGTAATACTCACCAGAACCTGAAGCCGTGGACAGTGTATGGAAAGCTGGATTAGCGTACTGTCTGTTATCTGGAAAAGAAGAAAAAAGCCTTTTCACGCTGGGTGTTTTGCACAAGGACTTATTTCCCTCCACCACCACGGAAGAAAAACTGCAAAACTTTTGCCTGATCCACGACAATGCCCCACAAAGTCACTTTCCTGAGCCCCTCAGGAACAATTCTCCCGTGTGCCCAAATTTCAGATGTGCTCCCTTATAGAAAACTCCTCACGCCCTTAAAGGACAGGTGAGGCAGAGGCATGGCTGGTTTTTTGAACTTCCCTGAGTAGCTCTCACTACCAGCTCACAATTAAGGGAAGCCAGCGAGAGCAAAGAGACCTCTTCAACAATGTCTCCTAAGCATCTGTGTCTGAAAGCACAAGAGGTGCTCAGTTCCCCTTCCAACAGCTTGGTGGATTGCCCAATTCTTCCTCTTTCTTCTTCAGGAAGAGAGAGAACTCAACACAACGCTTTTCTAATCCAAAAGAATTCCGAAAGGAACTTGCTGGCATGTCTTTGTTCAGCACAAGTCAGTCCAAGGACACTGCCTAATTTTGATTCTTCCTTTATTGGGTTAACTTTAAATCGCTTCCTGTCTGGACTAGTGTAATTTCCTCTTTTTATCTCCTGAATTTCTGCCCTGTAAACATCAGGAAGAACAGAATACCGGGGTCACTCAGTTCTCAGGGCGGGAAGCAAAATCCTGTTTTCGCCACTGTCTTTATCCGAATCGATTTCCAATCTATCCTTAGGGTGAGAGACCTCTTCCACGGGATCTTGAGTAAATTCAACTCTTTTCCCTTTATATGCGACTTCACAACGGTTAGGAGGTTATGGCACGCACCCTACCTCCTCACAACTAACAAAGACAGCTGCAGCTCAGGGTTGTAAGAGAGGCAACAACAAGAGCCTCGTTACATCCCACCCCACTGCCTTTAGGAAGGCTAATGATAGCCCGGGCATCCCACTTTTCTTTCAACTTGTTGCCAAGTCCTCTATAAAATCACTGCTGTTCAAACCATCTGGCTACGTTTTTTCAAAACAGAGGTAACTTCCATTATTTCTGGCAAGATAAGTAGCAAAACCTTCCCTTGCCTTAGGCGTAAAGCCCCAGAATAAGATCTTTACCTTGTGCCAAGGGTCACGATTCACACACCTCTTACACGACCTTCAGGACACATCTATTACTCTTAACGATTTTATTCCTTACAGCAGGAGTCATTACTATGAAATACAAAAGGACCCAACTACAGAAGCAGCATTTTCTTATCCAAATACATCTGATCTTCTCCCTCAGGATTCTAAATCCCGTTCTTATTTGCAGACCTTCTACCACTTTTTCACCATCTTTCTGCGCTGTTGTGACTTATGCTAAAAGAAAAAGAGCCCAAGGTGGCACCTCCTACCTGGACGCACTCTTCCAGGTCCATTTTTTCAAGTTCATGGCAGTTCTAGGAGCAAACAAGACCAAACACACAAACTAAGTGCAAAGCTCAGGCACCAACACAAATAAACTACAATACTACAGTATTATTATTATATATACAATACTACAACTACAATAAAGAAAGTTCTTTTTAAAAATGAAGGGGTTTTCTCCATGAAACATCACGGCTGGAAGGAAAGACTGCTCCTTCTTTCCAAGCAGCACCAAGTATAGCAAAGGGAATCCAGCAGTTTCACTTCTTTAAAGGCATAGATGTTTGGTTTTTTATTCGTAGAAAGGTAAGGTAGTTAAATTTAGGGTCGCCTGTACACAATACAGATTAATCTAGAAAAACAAACAGTGAAGTGTATAACTCCCAAGTATTTAATATTTCACATAGTTTGGACACACATCCTCCTAGATGTGTGGGTCAGGACAATGCCAAAGATTATATACAACCTAAATTTTAGTAACATAGCTTCCCCTCAAATGTCGAGCTCAAAACCAGGACAAGAACCGACGTTCAAGAGAAAGCTACCGCTTGTTCGTATCGACCACGAAAAGAAAGCAAAGGTACTCGATGAGAAAATGGAAACGAGCACTTACCCTAGCTAGAGTGGTAAAGCCCACGTCTGTTAGTTGAGAACACCTTGCAACTTCTAATATTCTGCACAGAAAGAATTTATAATAACCATGGTGGAGTCATTTTGCTTTTCAGAGTGTTTCATTAAAAGCTTCCAGCAACCCAGAAAAGTTTGACCCGGTTTTAGGCTGTGCTCTCTGAGAGGATAATTTGCAACAGAACATCCACCCTCTATACCTGAGCGTTGGTCACAGGGAAAGAAAAAAAGAAGTCAGGCTAAAAGGGAACTCCACAGGTCATCCAGTCCGTACCCTGCTACACGTGCTGGACTGAGGTGCTCTTTAAAAACCTTCATCGCTGGCCACTCGACAACCTCCCCGAGTGATCTCCTCTGGCTTTCACCCCAAATACAGATCTCGTCGTGAAAAAAGGGTGTAATACACGACAACGTGGCAGATGAGCATTAGAGAATAAAGATTTAATGCTGCAACAGAAGAGCGTGAAGCCTTCTAAGGAGGTGAACTGCTTTAAAACTTTCTCGCCGACAGTCACCACAGCTCTCCAGAAGTTTCCTTCACAACATCAACATACTCCTCTACCTTGACAGAAAAGGACGCCAGCTCTCCTAAAGGGCACTGCACGTTTTACCGTATGGAGCTGAACGCCCTTAAGCTGCAGCTGAAGCTCAACATAAACACAGAAACCAGTTGGAAGCAAAACTGTATTCTACCTTCCTCTTTCCAAACTGGTTTCCACACGCTTGTACGCTGCGCTTTGTACCCGTAAATCTTGACATTAGGTATCACAGAAAACAGTTGTGTTTTGTTTTCCCCTGGAAGATACGTGTTTTGTGCCATTTAATACAGGCCACTCAGCTGTTGGCTGTCAGATAACAAAAGTTGTCTCTTCTTTCTGCACCTGGCCATTTTCTGAATTATAGCGAGGTCTTCCTGAAGAAGCTTGTCCTAATAAAAAACTCTTAAAAAGTAAAAAAAAAACCAAAAAACCAACAAACCCAAACCCAAGCACCTGCAGAGATGTCGCTGGAAGCCCACTCTGTCAAGCATTGTGCACAAATTCCATCCGCTACAAAACCATCCTGAAAAACCTGTTAATATCACATGCCAGGAGGAAACAATGTAGTTCAAACGCGTTTTCAGTTCTCAATACAAAAGTAACCTAAGCTCAACTGTTTTTCATAAAAGAACAAAAGTAGATACACAATGGTGTAAAAGGAGCCTGCTAGTAAGCCTGTCTCTCTTGGCAGCGCACACCACCACGGCATGGAGCTCTTTTACCACTGTTTTACTCGCACGAGTTTAGAAACCAGAAGTTTGGGAACAACTCTGATCATCCCATAGCTGGAAAAAACTGAATGATAGGAAGTGCCCTTTTGGAAAGGCCTTCGGTGTCTACAATGGCTGAGATCCTACAGGAGTATGTCACCGAGATCCTTTGCTCAACACGCAGCGGGTCGCTGGAGTAACTTCAGGGAACACTTACCTAAGCCTCGGGCAGCTCTGTCCCAGGGCGTTCAGGATGGCATCTGTAATGTTAGAGCAGCCTGAAGCACACAAGGATTGTAACTTGTGGCATCCTCTGCATATTGTAATGAGACCATCATCTGTTATTTGCTACAAGAAAAACAATAACAACATCACAAGCCATAACGACGTAGGTGGAGGTGCAAGGCACTGCATAGTTTCCTTCTCAGGCCAAGTTACGCTTCTTTTCACCACCCCCACCCCCCCAAATGCCTTCAAATATTTCACTGGAACTGAAAGAGGATAAGCCACGTTGAAGTGACTTGTCAACATTCAGAAAGGGATTCCACATGCACGGAAACGTTTCCGAGCTGGGCTACGTGAGCGATGGGGGGAGGCACGGTAGCAGCAAGCCCAGACTAGGTCTCCTGCCTTCTGTGCCACTCTTGCTTGTAAAGACCTCCTTGGCTGAAACTCAAGACATGAAAGCACCAAAGAGTCAGTTACACCCCCCCCCCCAAAAGAAAAGTTGTTTTCACAAACAGCTTTTGAAAGATACACGCCAGCGGTTTGGGACCAAAACCTGAAGCGGAGAGCCAGGCTTACAGCCAAAATCTGGTTAAATTCACGTAAAAAACAGACGGTCCAGCAGCTCTGTCGATCCACTGCATCCCCGGACACACGGGGTCTGTCCAGCCCCATGTGCGCTGCTCTGGGCGGGGGACAGGGCACAATCCTGCTCCAGGTTCCCCCACGTAAGCAAGAGCACAAGGGGCTGGTACTCAGGGTGGCTGCGCCAAGGAGCCGCCCGGGATCGAACGATGCGGGCAGTGGGATAAGGGACAAAAGGTGGCAGAGGCTGCGCATGCTGGAGGTGAAACCTCACGTCATCCTTCGGTTCTGGATTTTCAGAGGCAGCCAGACTCAATTCCCACAGAAAAACACCAACCTAGGGATTGGCACCGCTTCTTTTAAGATAGCAAACACCAAGCCCGCAGGCTGGGAAGCCCAAGTTCTGGAGGGAGGTGGAACAGAAACGGAGCAGAACTTGGTGTTTTCGGTTAAGGAGATCAAGAACCTTATCAGTTTTCTTCTCCCTTCCACCCGTTTGCCCCTCAGAGCCCAGGCACAGGCCTGGAACATGCTGACAGTTCAGCTCCCCCCTTCGCAAGTGCCGAGTCTCAGATGGATGGGTACCAGTCTCTCGCCAGTCTAGTAACTGGTAAAGCTACTCCTTAAACAGGAGTGGGCAAGGAGAGCCCTGCAGCCTCCCCAGGCCTTGCCCACTTCCATGGAAAAGGAAGAGACTTGCCCAGTTACTCACTGCGTCAGATGGTATGTACAAAGAGCCCATTCCAATTTCTTTTCTGGCATAAATATACATTTTTGGCACCGCAGAAGAACCCGTTTAGAGCCCTTCTGTGCAGGGAAACTGCATTTCTTGGTTCAGTTTTATAGAGAGCAGAGGAACCGCCTGGCTGGATCACCACACAAACACTCCAGCCCAATGGAAAGCATTTTTTCCAGCTAGTCCTGCAAATGAATTTAGAAGCCCCGTGGGCAGGGCAAAGACACGAACAATTCTGACAAAATGAATGCGACGACACTGACTGTTTCGGGGGCTTATCCAGCATCACTGAATGCTACCGAAAAGCTGGCTTTCATCAACTATTTTTACAAGTCTCGTAAATTTACAATCGCCCCGTCTGCACAGAGGCTGACGTTTCTGGGATGGAGCACATTCTGCATGGTTCTGCTTAGAGATGGCCTCTAAATGCACAGTAATGGCTGAGCTGGGAAATTATAGGAAGCTTTACTTACTAAGCATGTTTGAAGGTTTAAAGTCACCAGTTCGGGACAATGTGCACCAATGTATTTCAGAGCTTCATCCTCAAGCTGGAAAGAAAAATTGAGAGACTGAAGCAGCCTGTTAAAACTTGAAGCCATCTTCAATATAAAGCTTTGAGAACAATAATGCATCTGTGGTTTGGTTTGGATACCTATGGGGGAGGAGGGCAACGCACTGCAATCTCGAAATACACAGCAATAAATGCATGTCTTTCCGCCCCCCCCCCCCCCTTTTTTTTTTTTTCCCATCTTAGGAACAGAGTTCAAAGACCTACACCACTAAGTTACTGATTTAAAGAAAAGCTGGTCTGATCAAACATGCATCATTAGCAAAGCAAGTAGTGAAATCAAAAACTATTTACAGGGATTAAGGAAACGCTTCACCAGCGAGGGCCCGTAAGTAACGCTATTTGGAGTTCCAGTATTGCAATATAAAAATAAAGTCTTATTTCAATGTGAGGAACACAAACATAGCCAGGTTGCTTTCTGATGATAAAAAAGCCTGCTATTCTTAAATCTATAAGAACAGATGGCAAGTAATTGATAACAAGGATGTATTGCCATCAATATTACTCATGACTCCATAAATTACTAGAAACTCAAGCTGTTTCTATGACCTGAATTCTCAAAATAGGCTGAGATTGTTGTATCTTTAATCAAGTCATTTTTACAGCCATGTATACCCATCTCACGTATTAAAAATCCAATGGTAGTATAAATTTAGAAAAACTACTGACTATAGCCCTTGCAGCTGAGTTTTCTCATGCACATAAGCAGCGTATTAATGCCTTGCTTACCAAAAAAACCTTTCAGGACTTTCAGTGTCCACGCACAGGAGAAATATGCTTTTTCCATACACAGCAAACAAAAATGTCACTTCCTGACTCATACTAAAGGAATCCCTACTCCCAAGGGAAAAAAAAAAAAAAAAAAAAAAAGAAAACAATTCCAAAACAAATAAGCCCTGTCAATGTTCAGGTACAAGGACCTAACAGATCACAGATCTTTTTCCAGGTCCACCTCAAGGCTCTTAAAATCTTGGGAGTCACTGGGTCACAGGTTTCAACTCCTGCAGGGTCAGTTTTAGTGTCCTTTTTTGAGGACAAGATTCTGAGATACCTTTGCTCCTTTCTAGCCTATCTGTCTGCGTTAAAAAGACCCCGGACTGCTTAAGTAAAAAAAAAAAAAAAAAAAAAAGAATTAAAAAACAATTCTTTGAGAAATAAAAAAAAAATTAAAAAAATTCTTTGTGAAATAGCTTTGCGAGGAGATCTGGCTCATTCAAAGAGCAACGTTTGAGGTTGATGTTTCCCATGCCCCAGTTCATAATTGATGTAACCCCTTAGTAAACTTGTAATACAGCTAAATCTTTAACACATTAAACTTTCCAATGATTGACCAGGTAACACAGTAAAGAGAGGTTCAAGGAAGTTAGCCTGAACAACAAGAAGTATAACCAGGGGGGCAAAAAAAAACCCCTTTCAGCTGTAAAAGTTAGCGCACCACTTACATATTCCAAAGTACAAGCATCACAGTCTCTGCAACCTCTTTAAAATATACTTTTATAGCTCAAGCGCTATACGTTATACTTGAGGGAACAGTACTATGCTCCTGACTGGCTGCAGAGATGTCTTTTCAAAGCAGTCAAATCCGTGGTGATCCTCTTTGACTAACTAGAAGATCCAAAGGACACGTAGAGGAAATTCTATCAGCAGCGCAGATGAAAGTACTGTCACGCTTTCTAAAATTTTCAGAGCCTTCAGAAACGGATGGGTCTAGCCATGAATAACAAAGTTATCTCCTCTGTAAAAGTTTGCTCAATGTGTTCCCGACGGGAAAAAAGATGAATGATTCTACAGCGAGATACGCAAATTGTTCAATGTCCCACTATTCACGCTGAGCTTGAAGCTATTAAAGAATTTCCATAAAAGCAGTTCATCTCCAACAGACAGATTGTGAGTGATTTCAGTAACGTAACATTTTTGGAAATAGAAAAAGCCACAAGACTTCATCCCCATACTTTCAGTTACAGCAGAAATAAGCCAGCTGTTACCAGCGGAGCCGAGCGCTCTCCACGGAGCCGTACCTGCGTGCAGCCTTTCAGAAACAGGGCTTTGAGTCCACCGCAGCCCCTCACCAGAGCCTGGATGCCATCCTTAGTCACTTGGTCACACCAGGAGATATTCAGCTGTTCCAGCAGTGGGCACCCCTCGCTTTGGAGGTGAAAGGTAAAAGTGTGTGGTTTTGTTTTGGAAAGAAATCCTGCCTCAAGTCAGAATCTAGGCAATCTCCCATTTCTGGAACCCACGTGCGCACAGATGGACACCCGCACCCCACGCACCCACGGGGAACACCGCTGTCAAACATCACCTCCAAATGCAAAGAGCTCTCCAGAGACGGTACCAGGAGCTCTAAACCAGGGTATTAGTAGGGTCAAAGACCACCAGTTTATCCCACTTTGGACACCTCCCAGCTCCTGCCCAAGGACAGATGCTACGGGCTTTCTGGATCTGAATATAACCAAACAACCCTCAACGAAAACCAAAATTAGGGCTGATTCCTGCCACGCTGCTGCTAACTTCCCAGGTGTAACTTTGCATTTGCAAATAGCTGCCAGTAGGAGTAACACTCAAGTGTAATTTGTAATTAGGAAGAAATACACATGCTATCATGGATTTAAGATAGCTGCAGCTCAGATTAGACCACATGAAACTAGGCAAGGATGAAGACCCTCAAGGGAAGGAAAAACCAGGCTCAAAGTATTTACTGTAGTGACAAAAACAATTTAATCATTCATTTGTTCTTTCTGTGGTTTCCTCTGGTGTCTAGATTCACCCTCCAGTATTTTTTCCCCCATGATACAGCTTTCCTCTATTTTCTTTTACTCCACTGGTATATCACTTGAATTATTTAATTGTTTTTTAATAGCTTGGCCTCTATTGTTACCTTTAGTGTTTTTTTTGCCTCCTTTTCTCTGTCCCAATATCTTCCCACCAATGTCTGTCTGTCCCTTCCTTTTCTAGATTACTTGGCAATTCCATTTAGCAGATTTAAGCAGTTATATGTCTCCTAAGCAGTTTAAAAAGACAAATAGTCACATGCTGGTGTTCACCTTCTAGCTCTGTAAACAATTGCTAAGTACGCAAAGGTACACTTACAAGGAAGAAGTTGACTGTTAGTAAACGAGCATTTTAAAAAGGCAGACTAAGACTTTTGCCTCCCCCAAAATCCCTCCTCCAAGACTTTCATAGGGTATAATTCTTCTTCCACTGCTAATAACCATCAGGATGGATATAAAAAAAGTTTGAGGGCAGCTTTTCATAAGTCTTCCTCCTCCGTGTGGGCAAACCAGGAGGCACCACGTGTGAATGCTGAGCTCTGGGCGGGGGGGATGCCTGAATTCTAACGACGGTTAGACCTCAGCCTACGTCAGTCTCCTCCAAGGCACACACAGGGCAACGGTGGGTCACGCTATCTGCAATCAACCGGCAAAAGTCCACGGGGTTGACTCCTACCTCAGTGCTTTCAGAGACAGGTTGGTTATGGAAGTGCAGGAAGCCAAATCCAGGTGCCTGAGCTTAGAGCAGAACTTACTGAGGCTGGTACACGTGCTGAAAGAGAGCATACAAGACACACTCACAGATTTATTCGAAGCCATACACGTTTCATATAACACGAATCGCATTATCTATTGCACGCACGAGCCTGGCCTTCCCTTAGAAAGAGAGATGGGAAATATAACGTGGTACACACAGAAAAGGGGATGGCAGGGCAAACGGAGAAAAGAAGTTTACTCACGCATCTGTGATCTTGGTACAGCCATTGAGGTTCAATACTTCAATATTTCTGCAGTTCTGTGCAAATGTCCTTTATTAAAGGAAAGGGAAAACACAGCACTTTCAGGCAACGGTCTTCCAGATGTTTTACAACATTTGGTTTACCCATAACGCGTCAGATATGACCTTACAAAATCGTGTCTCAAACAAAATAGGTAAATAAATAAAATAAATACTATATGTTGCCTCGTAGCTTGCCTTGGGATTTCCCAGCCTAAAGGCAAAAGCTTGTAATTCAGTGTCAATTACGACTTAGCCTGTAGCAGCAGTTGGCATTATTTTAATGAGAATTGAGAACAGCAGCTACTATATGAAGTTAAAAAATTACAAGTTAAAAGATAAATACAATATAAATATATTATCAAATAATATATAATATTACCACTCTACATTTTAAGTTAGACACACAGGCTCAAGATCTCAGTTCGGAAGTGGCCATCGATTATTCCAGTTCTTTGTGGTAGCAGAAATAAAATCGTTCTTTATGTCACATTTAAGAGCAGAAAGAAGCCATACCACTACCTTAATGCATTGTCTCCCACTCCTAGACAGCCACGCAGGCTTAACTTCCGCAAGAAACCCCCACATCTTTTAGAAATATTCTCAACTACTCGGCCCTGTTGGAGACAGAAAGAATGACATTAAAACCCAAAAGTCACCCGGATCCTTCGAAAAGTTGTATGCAAAATTTTTGCAGATTAACAACAGTTTGTTATTCTAGGTAAAACAGTGCTAAGAAAACAAAACAGAACAAAAAAAAAATATGCCATGATAATAATTCTAAGGCAGGGAGAGGGAGAATTATTCAGCTTCTGAAGATGGAGAGACAAGGAACGATTACCTAAAGCCGCTCAGGCTAATGACTGAGGAGTTTCCTCCAGTTCAGAGTTCCCAGACATGGACACAGACTACCCAAGAAAGAGGAAAGCAGCAATGCCATCGCTACAACACGGGCAGGAAGATTTACAAATAAGTACAGTCAATGTACTAGAAATGGCTATACTTAAAATTTCTACTCAAAACAGAGATGAGGCAGAACCAGCCCACGAGTTTTTATTCTTACGGGAAAACGGATTAAAACATTTGTGTTCAAGAGACCTAGAAAAACGCTTTTTTTAATTCCAAATTTGTCATCAAGGGAAGCCTCCAAAGACCCCACTACAAGCTAGCATTTACCCAGCTACTTCTCACTGTGAACGAAGTGCAAAAACCCTTGACAGAATATTTGCATCAGTGTCCAGAAATTCAAGAACCTTCCCCTCTAGTCTACGTGCTCGTTTATCACAGAACAGGAACATCACTTGGTTCTCCAAGTACCAGTCGGCATTTAAGACCTCTGTAATCACAAGGCTATTCTTTTAGAATCTTTTTCTAGTCCATAAAAAAAAATTAAAAAAAAATAAATCAAGCATCGGGCTCAGGACAATGTAATAGCACAACGGAAAACAGGACACCAGCTTAACTAGAACTCTTCACGAGCTTCTGGTGACATCTGGCCACTTGCTTTCAGGGGCTGGGGGAGCAGCTCCAGAGCTGTGGGGTGACCGAACACCTCCGGGGGGCTGAAGCTCGACCTGCACATCTGTGTATAGAAGGGCTGGAAAACTCTGAAACACCCTGTCTGTTTTCGCAATTCCTCTAGCAAGCCTCTGAATTCATACGCTTCGACTGGGAGGATTCAACCACATCTATACAGAGGATTTACAGCAAGTGATGCATTTACATTCCTTTAAAGCAGAGGTTTAGGAGATCAGAAAGCCTAGCAGGTACTTTTAGGTTAGGTACAACACATTCAAGCCTTTGGTTTGAAAAGGGGAAGACGGTGTTTACGTAAGGACATGTGTTTGATGTATAGAGTGGTGGTAGAGAACAAAGAGACAATAAAACCATGCAAAAACCACTCAAGAATGAGAAAAGCCTAGTTTGTATTCACAGCGTTCCTGCCTCTCCCTCCTACGCAGACCAACACGGCAGCAAGGCTGAGCAGCTCCGTCCACCGCTCCTGCCACCTCCAGAGCCCAAGCACCGCTTGTAACCCTGCTCTGCCTCTACCAAAGTAAAAAATTCTACGGCTCCAGAACCTCCAAGGCACGTTAAAAGAGAGAAAAGTATTTGTTATCAACAACAAAAATCACATAGTTTACCTCCTTCAAGAAGTCTCAGGCCACTTGGAGCCCTGCAAGCGTGCAGAGGTCAGTATCACAGGCTTGTGCCTCCATCCCCGTCTCAGCTGCTTAGGTACACAGCTGGCAGAAAGAGATTATTTTAACTCTTTCCTCCACAAATAATGTGTGTTTGCCACCAGCTCCCACACGAGGTGTGACTCGTCAGCCATCATCCAGTTTATGCCTATCTAGAAGGAGTTAATCTCGCTCTCTCCCTACTCCAACGTAGAGGATTATAACATTCCGATAGGAAATTTAAGGGTTTGCTTTGGTGGGGTTTTTTTTTCTCATTGTTTTTCCCGATTAATGCAATTTTAATGTTAAGAACAGCACGACAACAGCATCCATTCCTATCGGTGCTGACTAGTTCCCACCTAACAGATTTAGAACAGCTACAACGAAGCATTTCCAAAGCTGCGTCTTTTAGGAATAATTCTGACCTCATCCCCCGAATTGCCTTCGCTTACACTTCAATTTTCAATATTAAAGATAGACAGGAAAGGACAGACATATTGCAGGCCATGTTTCCAAAGACATTCAGCCTTAATGGTCTTAAGTCAGTGCTATGTTAACATTTTTTTGAGCAAAAAGAAAAGTAGCCTAAATTCTGCTGTGCTGAAGAAGTCGTTTTCCACAAGAACAAACTATTCGACTTACTTCTGTTTTCAGAACACACACAAAAATACTTTCCTTCCACTACTACCTTTAAGTCTTGATACAGATATATAATTCTGTCCATTTTCAAAAGCTGAATGGATTGCCAAGACTTTAAAGACTCCCTGAAGCTAAGAAGAACTGAAATTAATGATTTCTATCTCCAGGGAAGGTAAAAAGGGTTACGCTGGGAGTATTAATCCATTCTAGGCTGTAATTACATTTTAACAAGAAAAATGGGTTTGTATGTCACTTAATTATACCTCAATATCCCTCTGGAAATCAAACAGGTCAATTCGCTGCCAGTTACTGCCATCCAGGGCCAGAACATTCCATGCCTTTATCGGGGGAAAAAATGTAAATGTGTTGTTAATATGAAAAAAAACGCCAGTGGGGACCTAGTTACAGTTTGTTCCTTTTAGAAACAACATTCTGTCTCAGATGGAAAAGCAACAAGTAATTACAGCCAACAAGGAAAACTGTGCAGTTACCAGAATTGCTTGCTGGGACCAGAGTCCCCTCACCTACACGGCTCACTCTTCACAAGTCCCCCAAGCAGGCAAGCCCGCGGCGCCCCCGCCACTTCTGCTCCCACGGGAGGTGTAGGTGCTGAGCCCAGGACAGGAGGCAGTGCCGGAGCGTGGGCATCTTCACAATCCTGGCTGGAATCTAATCCCTCTGCAGCATCCCCGGCTAAACCTTTAGAGGATGCTAGCAGGACCAAGATGAAGGATACCAGGACGTGGGCGAAGGATGCTAGCAGGACCAAGACGAAGATGAAGGATACCAGGACGTGGGCGAGTCCCAGAGGAGACCCTACACCAGGCATCTACACTGACAAGGGGGGTGATGCTATTCTGAGGGCGCGGAGGACTCGGTGGCGCTGGGACGCAGGACTACGCGGCGAGATCCCGTAAGCGCTGGGTGAGGCTGTCATCTCGCACACCTTCTCTCTTGCCTCCAGCAGAAAGAGGTGCTCAAGGCCGTTCCACGGCTCGGTGCACGGGGTGCCGCGTCCCACAGACGGAGGAATTCAAATCTTTGTAAGCTGTCCAGATAAAGCATCCAGCTCTTACCTGAGAACCACGCACCGCTGCCGGATTGACAGTGTTTACTACCTCTGACTTAAAGTGTGTGTTTTGTTTGATTTTGTTGGTGGTTTTGTGGGTTTTTTTGTTTGTTTTGTTTTTTGTTTTTAAACAAACAAATCTCATGTGGTTCATGCTACAAATGAGAACCAGGAACTGAAAGTTAGTAATTCTGCCCTTAATGAATCAAAAAGGTTGTCAACACACTACTATACTTGAAGTTTTAATTACGTAATCAAAGTAAACAACTAGATCTCATAATAACCGTGAGTCCATCGTTATGAAAGAGCGCATGTATATAGGCATATTTTTATACCACATCTATTACATGCACTGAGCTACATCTCCATCACAACATACTAGTTCTTGTGCATGCCACGTATACGCTCAGAACAGCCGGCAGCAGAACTGTAAGCATTAATTGATTTTCTGCATTTTAAATCTCATTGCTGGTATTTGTTTTAAGGTCTAATTATCGCCATGAGAAAAGCAATAGCTCCAGTGGAAAAGAAATGCATCAGTGGATGCAAGTTATAAGACAGCATATTTTAATGCGTAATGTGGGGAACATCACCTACAGCCTTTCTGTAGCTCTGTGCAGAGACTCCAGCCCTTTACAATACCTGCTGTGTCACATAATGACTAATACATTCTCGATGCCCTGTGGGCTGTGTAAACAGGAGCAAGCAACAAAAATGGGAGTACACCTTGGCACTGGGAAGTATCTGACAGCCCAATCTGGTCAATATTTTCCTGCTGGAGCGGGGAATTTCAGCTGGAAGACCTTTCACTAGAAGACCTATGTTATTCAAAGAACATGGGATGATAACTGTAATGCCTAGACATCACACAGGTTATTTTTTAGTGCAATTAAAAATGTTTAAGCATAGTCTTTTTTATTCTTACATACTCTGAAATAATGAAACAAATCCCACTTCAAGCCTGAACCCAAGGTTGATTGGTTTTGTACAGGTGGCACTCAGCACTGGCTCTGCCACCACGGTGAACACACCACTACAAACACCTTCCAGCGTAACCGACCTCCCAGTCTTGCTGTAGTAACGCTCCCTCTGTGTGTTATATTACATACCAGCAGGATAATGTATCTGAACAAGTATGGGAGCTCTAGATAACTGGACCTGCAGCTGGAGAAATTTTCCCAAGCGACTAATCCAAGCTGGATTTCATTAGCCGAAGCCCACCAAACTATGAGCTTCTTCAGAAAAAAAAACCAAAAAAACCAACCCTAAACAAAACAGGCAACTCATTTTTTTTTTCTTCCATGCTTATTTCAAACTACCTCCAAGTAGAAAAGTAAACTTTCGTTAACTGTGCAGCATCTCTGTGAATCAAAATTTCTGTATCTCCACCAAAAACCACAAGATGCCATTTTAGACTCATCCAAGTTTGGTATTTTCATCAGCACAGGTCTCCTGTACAAACCCTGGCTGACCGGAGAGCTCCTGGGCAAAAAATCAGCCACCTCCCCTTAGTAACCTGCCCAGAGCCTGGGACACTGGCAAAATGGTATTCAAGCTTTGAGTCCCCCTTCACTGGTGCCATCAGAAATTTCTGGTATTGCAGCATGAATATGGGACGTTAAATAACAATAGTTGAGTTGCACAAAGCTCCCTGGTACAAATCCTCCCAGTTTGACATGCTAGGGAATGCTGGAGCAAGAGAATTGTCACGCAAATCCCATCAGCTGTTAAAATCCACCAGCAAGAAAGAAGGTTCTTACCCTGGAAACTTGAGCACAACGACACAGAGTGACCACATCCAGGAAAGAGAAAATTCTGTAACAGAAATAAAAGATACCTTATTGGTTATCTACATTGAAAACAAAGAGAACATGAAAAACAAAGCGGGGGGGAAAGGACTGGAGACAGCAAAACTTCTTTGTAATTCAGTTGAAAGCTGAACTGTGAAAAGAAGTGCAGACCTAGCAGTTAACAAATGAAAGCAAAACACACCACGGGGAAATAGCCACCTCGCACCTTGCAGTATTTACCGACAGCAAACTGAACGATTACTTATGGAGACAGGCTCTTACAGGTATCGGGTGGCTTTAACAGCCAAACGTTCAGGATACGGCAAAACGAGCAGCCACGTTGGGCTGGTTTGGCTCCCGCTCGACACAGGAGCCTCCCTGCGTGCCCAGCACCTCTGTTCAACAAACCCAATGTCTTTAGCAACAAAAAGCAGGCGGCATAATAATTAATAAATCAAAGCGATGCGCCAGCCTGATTTCGGCGCATGAATTATTTCTCCTTTTGCACAGAGCTGGGCTAAATATGAAGTGCTGTTCACGCAGGGGTAGGAGGAGTATTTTTCTCCGCAACACGGCGAAGCAAGTTGCACAGCCAGCTGATCGGTTCGGTTGTGTCAGTGCGGTGTCTAGGGGAGAGGCGCTGAGGATTAAGGCGATGCGGTCACTCCTCGTTGGTATGTCATTCCTCTGCCAGGGCACACCCAAGTGTTGAGGCCAACGCCCTGGTGTTGCTGTCCTATTTATTGGGATAAAGGAATTAGACGGCAATACTTTGCAATGCTATACTGGGCTAAGACATCCACGCTTTTATCCACGGCATGTGCACCCTTCTCTGCGAACGCGAGAAGCATCGAGCCGATTTAAAGCTCCCAAATCTGTACCAATACATTATTTTCTGGTTTGTGGTTGTTCAAACAATCGCACGTCATAAAACAGAGAAGGTCAAGCGGACAGTAGAACGACAGTAAGGTCTCATTCTCTTTGACAGCCATTATAAAACCATAGGATGAAACGTTTTTGCAAAGGTAATACAAGCGTTTGACTACAAGAAAACACCTGCACAAATGCTTTGGTGTTTTAAACTTGAAGACCACCAAAATGTTTTGGCAAATGTTACCAGATGCAAGTGTTCAAGACATGGGGCAAGCAATTTTGTTCCAATGCTATATCCCGTTCTATAAAATACTCTTGTCAGATTAAGTATGGTTGTCCAGGAGAAATTCTGAGAACAAACAAAACTCCACTGTTCCAAAACCCTCCAGACCTTCTCAAGAAAACACTGTACACCCAGATCAGCGATCGTTTGGATACCTGCAACACTTGAGTCATCTCCCCACAAGACCATGGGCTTGAGGTGGGGATGGGTGTACACAGGCTTTCCTATATTCTCAGCAGACCTGTCTGCGCTGGGAGAGACTCAGAAACGAGGTGACATCATTGGCAGCTTGGTTTTTTTTGTGTGACTTCTAAACTTAACAAACACCTTCTACCAATGCATTACTGAAGCTCACATATTGTAAACAAGAAAACCGCATGTACTCCTCTCCCCAGAGAAGTACAAAGAATACATTTGAATAAATAGCACGGATACTGATAAAGCTGGGGGAAGAGGTGCTGAGAACAATGAACAAGCACCGTGTGCATCACTGATAAACCACACTTTGTCCTAGAGATAAACCATGAGGGGTTATCCAGGCTTTGGCCACTGACACCAAGTTTTGCTGCACGTTGATACGTGCCGCACACCTTCCCAGACACCCGTGTGTTTGTCTGTCGCTATATATAAAGAGCAAATCCTGGATTTTTCGTATTTTAGGAGAAGGCACAAGCAAGGCTGAGATGATACAACTGCATGATCAAGCTCTCTTGACCAACAGGTATATAAAAAGCACTTTAGAAACATCAATGATGGTGGTAAAGGAAGTTACTGACAGAGGATGAATGCAGATTATTTATCAAAACACAGATGCTTACAGGCATCATGTAGCTTAGAAAATGTTCAGTTAAGTCAGGCTATGGCAGAATAAACAGCCACACGCTCTCCTGTGTTTCTACACTGCCCAAAGACACTCACAGATCCAAGGAGCTTCATTCAAGATACTTCTCATCTCTTCCTTACGCACCTCATCATGAGACAAAATTGACAGTGACATGCGCTGAGATACATGCAGTTAAAAGGTCTGGAAAGGAGCTAATATGCAACGTAACACTGTTGTGAGAACCCACTTCTGGATTTCAGAAGCGGTTCCATGCTCACTGCTTACAGACAAGTCTTCCCCTTGGATTACATGGCATTTATTCCTGCATGTTTGTGAGCGCTGAGGATTTTAGCACAACTCAATGTACAACAATACAAGGAAAGCCTGGGGAAATGATAAAAGCTAGGGAAAATTCTTACTTTCACCCTAGATTCCCATCATAGGAGCAAAAAAAAATAAAAAAAAAAAAATCAAACTCCATGGGAACAGTGGCTAGGTCAGTAACTACATAAGCTTTCTATATTTTCATGAAAATTGCTTTCTCCATGGAAATCCCAGGCTATTAATAACCATCTCATCCCTCTATCAGGGCTCTTAGGTCTTGGCCAAATTCTTTTCTACTTCCTGCTCCTCCCTTCCCAGTCTACCCACACAGCAGAAGGGACGTCATCACAGCAGAACGCTTGCCCCTCTCACCTCCGAGGTTAACGCTGCTGAGCTTTGCCAGGAGTTCCCTGGCCTAACTCGCAGACTTTGGCTCTGAAGAGCTCAAGAGCATTCTTCAGTGTTTTCTGAACTGCTCTTGCATTTCTTCAAGAATATCAGCCAATGATTCAGCAGAATCAGACTGCAAAAATTCCTCTTTCAGCAGCAGTCACCACTCTGTTGCGCATTTTGGTCATTTCAGAATTGGCTCCGTGAACTGGAGAGAACAGCAGGAGCACAGCTGAAGTTTTGCAGGCACAATGACCCGAGTTAAATTTTCTACTGCAGCCCTGAGGACAGGATTTTTCTTCTCTAAGGAGCTGCTAGTGAACATTAAAAAAAACAAACAAAAAACCAAACAACAAACCCAACAACCCCAAACCCCCATAAACAAGCTGCCCACATGGCTAAGCAATGACTGAGCGGTCACCACCTTCCGAACGGGAGCACAGCACTGTCATAACTGCTGGGTCTCTTTTCAGCAAGCCACACAACGGGAGATAAAGCAAAGGTAATCTATACGTTCACCTGAAATCATACACATTCTTGCTAATACCCTACGGCTTGATTAAAACTGGACGCGACAATAGAAAACGTACTGGGCTGACAAGAAGTTTGGATGCAACTCAGTCAGCTCCAGACCATCTTCTCAGGAATCGGGGAACGCTAGAGAGGGGTCATCCTCCTGGAATTGTTCCAAAGCACCGAATCCTGAGAAAATAGCTACTGCTCTGGTCAGATTGAGTTTATCTGGTGAAAGAAAGCAGAGAAGAGTAAGTGGCAGCAGCATGAACAGTACTACTTGAACGGTTTTCCCCATTTTGCCATAGTAGATCAAAAGGCACGTAAGCTGGGATGTTTATTTTCACATCCAACAGACAGGATTTCAGTTTTGCTCACAGCTGACTGCCGTACTCTTACATTGCTCTTTTTACTCTTCAGAGTTGACAGTAAGAAAATAATCCACACCGATAACTTGATCGTCAAACAGTGATCACAGGTGAAGGCAGACCGAGTATTCCAAATGGGAATTAAAACAAGTCTGGTACTGCTGCAGACTAAATTGTTTCACTGCGAAGTAACTCCCCGTGCTTAGGGCTTTGCCTGAACAGTTCAGCACTGGACAATTTAGCTAAAACACGCTGCAGTTCGAGCATTTTTCAGGTTTCAAGCTCTTAATCCACTCAGGGTTTTCTAGGACTCCTCACTTTCCCACTGGCCCTCTAATTAGATTAGGGTCAAGACTCTAATGAAATGCCTGGATGCTGCAAAAGGCTTTGAGGTGAGCTAGCTTAGACCTTCAGCTTTCTAAAATTATCAACACAAATTTATGTCAGTGACCCACCGTTCAAGTGAAGTTTTGCTCCGTACTCGTTTTATGCCAACGGGCCAGCCAAGAGGAGAGAAATGTCAACTTTGCTGCCAACTCCCCAGTCCCCCACGTGCTCTTGTCGCTTCCCGGTCCCCAGCAGCACTCGAGCTCCCAAGGAATAAATCGCCATGGGGTTTTGAAGGTCAGATGGCAATGCCGGTGCCAACGACTAGCTGTGCTGAAAACGGGCTAGCAGGCAGCAGCACGGCATAAAAGCTGCTTATGCCAGGAGAGAACTGAAAACTGCTTGACCTGCCCATGAACCACTAAGGAAAAGATGAACTCCCACAGCCTGGTCCCCTTCACCCTGCCAAACGTAAGCTGTTTAGCAGCCCCACATCACGCTGAGAGTAAACCTTCTTCAGGAAACCGGCAGAGACCACCACTGCCACCGCAAATCCAAGCTTGGGGTTGGGGTTTGGCTTCCAGACAAAAAGCGACTGGCAGGCAGCCCTCAAAGAATGAATGCACCTTTTCAACGGGGCTTCAATTAATGCCAGCCCAGAGAAACAGGGCCATGATGCACCTTCTGGGGAAACGACCACAGCCAGAACCGACGCGGACCATGAATTCACCGTTCGCAGTCACCAAGCCAGACGCTGCCCAAAGAGGAGCCGGCAGCAGAGGAGGAAGGGAAGCAGCGAACAGAACGCCGCTGTTTCTGGTTTGGCTTGTTCGCGTGTAAGGTGTATTTATGTATAAAGGTGTAAAGCTCCTAGAAACTCAGCTGGCAGGAGACAAAGCTGAGCAGGTTGCAGCAGCATCAGGACAAGGATTTGTGACCCAAGCAGCTGATCTCGCCCCATGTGCGGCAGGGACAGCTTTGTTCAGAGCCCTGCTCCTGGGGAAACGCGGGACAAACATCACCATTGCCAGTGTTGTGGGGAGGCAGAACATGACATGACGGCTGAATCACGGCCATGTCTAAAGGAGAGATTTCTGAGGACAGCCCCCCAGAGCACTTTCCACCTCCACCCCATTCTCACGGACAAAAGCATTACTGAAGCTGCACATTTCTGTATCTTGGGGTGTGACAAGGGCTGCTGTTCACCCCTTTTATATCCTCCTACTCTTTATTTTGCTCAAGTGCAGCTTTCCACTTTGCAACCACATACGTGAGACATCAATGCCATCTGCAGAATGAACAAACCAGAGAACAAGACATTACACAGTAGCACTGCTTAAACACATAAGTCTTTGTCTTGTAGACAGTGACACTCATTTACAGGAGATTCCTGCAGATAAATGCATCCAAGTTTCTCTTTCAAAGGCTGCACTGTCAATCCACACTAATTAATTTTCACAGTATGCTAACAGTGAATTCCAACTCTCAAAACCATTACTTATGAGCTTTAAACATTTATAAACTCAATCTCCTTATTTCTCCGAGGTTCCACACGGTCCTGAACACTTGCTCTGTTCTACAGCAGGTTAGGATGATCAGTGATACCAAGACACAACAGGCAAAACCCTTTTCCACAGGGCAGAAGCACGTGTACTGCTGAGAACTCAGCCACACTGTGGCTTGTACTGACAAAATTTCCCGCTTGATGCATTGATTCCCTCCTGCTTATGACAAAACCTTCTCTGATTTTCTATAGTAATGTTCCTCAACATCAGCTACCTCCTACGGACCAAGTTGTGCTTATGGGGCCCACTCAGGATCATTCCACTTTGACTGATCTACCAGAAAGCTCATCCGTGCTCTAATCAAGGTCCTGCTCCTTGGGAGCCCAGCGACCACATGCCTCTTCCCCTGAAGTCCATCAAAAATCTCCGTAAGATCTCAATGCCGAACCATCCTCTCCCTACCAGATCCCCTGCTTTCCCTATGTTACATGAACTCCTTGCCTCATGTGTCAGTACTCTTCACAACCTGTCCCCAGCCTACCTGTCATCTTCCCACAACGGCAAATCCTGGTTTAGCTGCACCTGCAATACCAGGACCTACTTGATCCCATCAGAAAAAGAATCCGCTCGGAAAATCCAGAGAGACAATTTTCTCACTCTTCCAATTCTGTATTTGCTGCAGCACATCCATCCATACCAGTGGTTCGGGGCAAGTACTGGGTGAAGACAACTGCTGTCACCTGCAAAAAATCTGTACAAACCCATCTGGGCTAGGGTATCCTGTCATGTTTGTTACTCCATCCTGCTCCTCCCACAGGTTGCTGGGCTCTTCCCAGTACGGATGCTGATTTTTACCCAGCAACCTCTGTACAGCACAGGCAATCATTTAACTCTGTACCAGACCCAAAACCCAAATACCCATGTTATTAGCAAGGAGGGTTCTGGAAGCCACACATCTTGCTTTTGGATGAATAATACTGGAATAAAAGGAACCGAGCCAGAATGGAGACACCATTAGAGAGAATAGAGGCAGCAGTGCACCCAAATGATAGTCAGATTTCTTTTTCTATTTCTTTTATTTCACAAGTGAGCTAGAAGCAGTTTCCTGTGTCAGAGCTCCTCTCCCCAGACTTTTTACTGCCATTGAGGGTTGACAGTGCTACACACTTTTCCTGCAGCGTAAGGATTTTGTTTGTGTTAATAATTCAAGCTGCTGCCTGCAATTCCCTTCACCATTTACAGTCTAGCATCTCAGCTTAAAGCACTGATGAACACGACTTTACCTCGAGACGCCCAACTGTGACGACTGAGGTACAACCACACACACGTCATCACGCTAATCCTGCGCTGCAGAAGGCAAACTTCCGAAGGTACATACGTGCATGCACATGGAAAGGCAGCAGAGGAAGAGGGCAGTTGTCTACAGAGATCCACAAAGTCTGATCTGTTTGATCTTTGCCAACAGGACCGCCTTGCCAGGTGCTGAAGATCTGTCTCTTATTGACGAGGAAAAGGACAAAGTCTGCTCGAGCATCATTGGAGTAAGGGAACTAACGTCTTTTGTTTTAAATTGAACACTTTAGAGACAGGCAGAATCCTATTCTACACATTAACCCATACTTACCATTCATTTTCATTAAGGACTGGTTTAGTGCTATAGTTTCCACCTACAAAACAGGCAACCAGCAAATTCATTTAGTATTTGAAAACCCAGACCCTAGCATTATTTAGCATAACTTGCTGCCGATGCAGACCTTTATCTGCTTGTGTTTGTCTGTGGCTTTATAAGTGACCATCTGATGCAAGCTCCTGATTCATGAGCATACCAGCAAAATCAGCTCCTGCCTGCAAACAACAATACACAAGTCTCCAACTCACAAACTGGAAGAAGGCTTACCGAAGCAGCAGCTCTTTTGGAAGTTTTTTGTTGATCACAGCTTCATCATTGTTCGAGAACATCTGTAAACAAAAACAATTTGAACAATTCAGCCATATATTTTCATTAAGGAAACAAAACCTACTTCTCTAGGGAAGAAGCTGCTGGTTAACGAGGCCATTTTGAGAGAGACATCTGGACCAATAAATTCTCCAAAGATAAACTTTGTACGCAAGCTTTCGAACTCCTGGATTGAACCACAGTTGGATAGAATATTACATCTGATATAGTTTAAAAAATGGTTCGAGAACGCTCTGTGGATTGACATATTCAATATAAACTGAGATTTTCAATTTAGCTATTAAAGTAAGTGACGATTAGGGTGTACTTGTCGGCTGCCACTGACTACCAAAGGTATCACCTACAGCATTACTACGAGCTGCCACCCGTGCCACAGCTCCGTGAAGGTACACCACCGCGCACCGCTTGAAAACCGTGAGGCGTAACAACACATCGAACGAGGAGATGGCAAACGGGCTGGAGGGAAGGGCCACGGCAAGAGCCACCAAGCAGCCCCAACAGCCAGCAAACGGAGGTGGAACGTAGCAGGACTGGTTTTCTTCGCAGAAAAGGGCACAGCACCGGTGAGCAGGAGCCCAACGAGAAAGTATTACAGCATTTTGTATTGCTCCTGCAGCGGACTGACTGGGAGCAGTCCTTGGGTGCTCAGGGGCAAACAGTATTTTTTAGTTATTTCTTTAAATCCTGAAGCATGGTTGAAAGGGAGATGTGACCTCTGGTGCTGCATCAGGAGGAAAGATGGTTCTGGGAAAACACCGCTGGGTTCTTCTAAGGCAATGAAGACAGAGCTGTTTCCCATGCAAAGCATTATCACAGTGGCCAACAATTTATAAATCTGAAATGGACCTTCTGGACCAGCTAAACTAGCTTCATTGGCTGCAAGAACAAGAGGAACTTCTTTTTTCAAATGAGTCCTAAGAAAAAAGAGACAGCAAAGCCTCATGTGTTTCTTGAGAAGTATCTACATATATTCAAAAGACTCGGTATTGTCTTGCCATGGTGAAAAAACAAACAAGCAAACAACCTCCACGCTCTTCTGCCTGTGGGAGGAATGATTAGAGTGATCTGTGAACTAAGACTGCTGAGCAGTGATGCCTGATTCCATTTAGAAACATGCTTTCAACAGTCCCAAACCCAAAGCAGGGAACAATGAGAATGAGCTTTAATTTCATTAACAAAGTTTCTTTTTAACAACTGGAACCACTGAGAACTGATCAACCCCAGCTACCAACTTGGTAAAAACTGCTGCTGAAATCGCAGTCTGGAAAAGCTGATTCTAATCGGTTGATTAAGTGCTCTGAATCGATTTAGTTGTCTGTATGCAAAGCAAAGAAAACCAGCATCAGCTAGGTCACTTAAGTGGCAGAGGATCAGATTAAGAGTTAAAAAAGGAAAGTAAGATCTTAGTGGCTTATGAAGCTGTACGCTAGGCCTGGCTGACAGAAAACAGCTTCTCCAAGCAGCAAATAACTCTGTACCTGAGCATCAACCCAACCCCATCACCTGTCAAAGAAACCATCACAGCTCAACGTGAAAAGCCCACGTGCTGCTGCTCAGAAGCTTTTTAATACGCTCCAATCAGCGATAACGAATTGACAACAGGCTAACGCCATCGGTACAAGAGAACACCAAACCCAATGCTTTTAGAGTCAAACTTTAAAGCTGTGTTTCTAAATCACAGCTTGCTTTTTAATTATCTCAAGATACTGAGGCATGATGCTGAAGTGGGACACGAACTCTCCAGCATTCTTTCCCAAAATGTCACACAGAAGAGGTGGTGTTTTCCCCCCCACAGCCGCTTTTATCACTTCCCACCAGAAGATATCACAAGTTAGCAAGTCCTAAATGGTCCACTAGACAGGCAACTACTCAGCCCGTTTTGCAGATAATTAAAATGGAAGTTTTGCCATTTCCCCAGCTCACACCAGTTCTGTCAAGTCTGTTCCCTCAGAGACCAGGGCAGAAGAGCATCTCCTCGAGTCACGGACCGCGTCCAGCCTCGGTGATGAACGCTCTCCAACGCCTGGCGGGGTCAGGACATTGCCGAGGCTGCCAAAGGAGCCAATGTGTGTGCACATGCTGGGACTGGATCATCTAATTAGATGGCTTAGCTGATCAGCTGGGAAATTAAGGAAATTCTGGAGAAAACTCTAACAAAGGAGAAATGCAGAGGAATTATTCATGGGAAAACCAGACTGATTTTTCTTCCCCCAGTTACAAGAATGATAGTGATCGGGCAGCTCTATCCTCTTTCCCATTATTGTCCTGGCCAGAATTTTACCCCTGAAGCAGCACCCTGCACAAAAAAGTTAAGGGAAACTGAAGGAGCAGATCAGACAACAGCAGGAAACTTCCGAAAAGGAACCAGAGTAGTGAACAGGCGAGGGGCAGGAAGTATTAAAATAGAGATTCCAGAGGCAGCCAGCAAGCCTCTTCTGTCTCATCTGGACTGGCGACGAGGCTTTGTCTGAATTCAGATTTTACGGTGAGAACGCAGGCAACAGTCCCTGCCCGTCGCTCACCGAGACCGTACGGCAAGGATGCTCGCAAACAGCTTTGTGCAAAACACAGGCGACTTCTTGCCTTTGGCCTGTTACATCGCTCGCGGAAAAAGCTTAACCTGGATCCCAGCGCAAATTGAAGCCTTACATTATTTTTCTGTAGAAGCTATGCTTCGCCCAGCGTTATACCAAAGGAACGTTTGGGGTTTTGTCTTACTGAAACAGTACTTACAACGGGACAGGGCCAAGGCAGGATGTGCTCCGCGGGAGAACCTCAGCTCTGGAATTCCCTTTCCGTGGGAACGCCAGGGTACACCACCAGAGCCCTCTCCTCACGCCTGCCTGCCAAACCGCTGCTCAGATGACTGAGGCTGGGTGAAAACAGGCTCGAATCGGGATCTACTGCTAAGTCGTGGCAGCAGGTACAGCTAGTTAAATATACCAGCGGGCATTCTGACTGCCTGGCAAGTCTATACAAGACTGAAACTAATCTGAAAAAATGTTAGAGGCTATTCTAGACTTCCAGGCTTTTCAAATTACTTCTAGCGATAAAAACTAAATGACCTAAGCTTGTTTTTCCTAATATCTCTCTTAACATCCTTTCATACCAGGCGTTATTCAGTAGACTAACTTATTCTTGACAGGACACAGAAAAATGAATTTATTGTATGTAAATTTTATTGGCAGATAAAACACGGAATCTTCCGCAAAGCATCAAGTTTGCTGCTGCGTGAAGCCGTGTCCCTTAGGCAGAAGAAATGGAAGGGAATGAAATTCCTCTTAGTCTTCCACCCATCAAGACAAAGGCAGACCAGCAGCGCGCTACTCTTTTGAAAACTTTTGAAACAGCCTTTTCTAGCTAGAACAGAAGGGATAAATCTAGAACAAACACCATGGAAGCGGATACTAGGCTTCAAAACTTGTATTAAATTAGTACAGATCGCTATAATCTGCTACAAGGCAAAGGAAAACATGTCCTGCCTGAACACCAGAGCTGGGTAAAGTTTAAAACAGCGTGCTGCAGTTCCCAGTTAGGTTACTATAAATCTCTTACTGGTCTTCAGAGCAACATCCACACACAGTGGAAGTGATGGCTTTGCTGCCCTGGGCAGCTGCAGCTATGCAATGCCACAGCGCACACAGGATTTGGTCACTGCTCACTTCAGATGATTTATTTTTCCTGCAAATATTGTCATGCCAAGCTCTTCCACCAAAGCTAGAAAACGGGCAGAAGCCACCGTTTTCCAGGGCATATGCCTGCTAGCAGTTTTATACTTCCCACAAAGAGGTTTTACAATCCATGGGATGCTTTGCACGTACACGCTTCAGCAGCGCTGCAGATGGAAACACTTCCCCTGTTCCAACAGGGGCTCAGAGGGAGAACAAACAGGATCCATCTAATTGCAACTCCAGCGCTCGGCACCAGCTTTGCAAGCCCAAGGAAATGACAAAACTGGGGGAACTTAATCCATAAATCAATCCTTTAACTCGCAAACCAATTAAAATGTTAATACACCATTTACATTTACTGTTCAATAAGAGGAGAATTGTAACCGTTTGGCTCCCAGTTTGGAATAGTCTGGTGCATTCAACATTTGACAGGTGCACCCGGAAGGGCCTGTTTTGCCATGTTTTTATTTATTTTATGGGTTTTTTTTGTAAGAGTATATGGCCAGAGGTGCTAGCAACAAGGATGATCCAGCCTCCGGTCACCCACAGGAACCCACCAGAACCCCCTTAACTTTCCTGTACCCTCCCACGGTAACTTCCCACATCTTGAATACTGTGTTCAGCTTTGGACCCCTCACTTCAAGAGGGATGTAGAGATGCTGGAGAGTGTCCAAAGAAGTGCAACGAAGCTGTTGAAGAGTCTGGAGCACCAGTCTGATGAGGAACAGCTGAAGGAACTGGAGGTGTTCAGCCTGGAGAGGAAGGGGCTTGGGGAGGGGGAACCTTACTGCTCCCTACAGCTGCCTGACAGGGGCTCTAGGCAGGGGGGCGGGCGGTCTCTTCTCCCAGGTAACAAGCAACAGGACAAGAAGAAACAGCCTCAAGTTACACCACGGGAGGTTTATACTGAATATTAGGGAAAATTTCCACATGGGAAGGGTGCTCAAGCCCTGGCACAGGCTGCCCAGGGAGGTGGTAGAGCCACCATCCCTGGAGGCGTTTAAAAAATGTGTAGACATGGTGCTGAGCAACATGGTTTAGCAGTGGGCTTGGCCGTGCTGCGTTAAGGGTTAGACTATCTCCAACCTGAATAATTCTATGGAAGCCCAGAGATTACAACCCAGAAGACAAAAACCTGGTACTTCCCAGGATGTATTTATGGCACCGCTGTGCTTCTCTCTAGAGCACCATCACCCAGAAGCGTTCCAATCAAGCCAGTTTATGAAAACAAATGGGCAGAAGCCATCAAAAGATACAGTTCTTGCAGCCTTACACTGAAGTCACTTAACGCAACACGTAATTGCCCATTTGTCGTAATAACTCTGCCCTTGCCTTCCAGAGTATTAAAAGTTTTGCAAACTGGCTCAATTCATCTGGTTGCGCAGTCCCGCAGCAGCCTGTAAGCGCTCGGTGTGGGGCTAATTAAACAGATTTATCAGCTGCGAGGCATTGCTACCAGCGTAGAAGACAGAGTTGCTACTCAGGCACTGGTGGTGTCAGCCATTCATTACAGGGCACAGCATCCAAATTGGGTCATCTGAATGACACCACCACGGGATCCAGGCGACAGCGCTTCACCGCCGAGCGTGCGACGGGTGACAGCATGTAATTACGAGTGTCCCCGCACAAGGAACACCTACATATGTACCCTGCTCATCATAGATGCAAAGAGGGATGCGAACAACAGTTGAGGCAAGCTCTGTAAGTGAAGCAACTTGTAGCAGGCATGCATTTGAGTTCAAATATAAAGTAGTGCGTGTCATTATTGTAGCCGCCCATTTAGCCTTTACGCAAGCCTCGCATTGTCATGGAGCAGGCTTCAAAAGCCAGACAAACACGGGGACACGTGGTTCTCTCCTTCAGGTCTGGTGCTGCTCTATCCATCCCGCCCAGAGCGAACGGATATTGTCAGTGTTCAGCGTGTAAATGAGGTGTCCACGTGCTGGACTGATGCAGCCGCTCACGGAGAGTCTGCGCTTCTCCCTACGACGTGACACAAATGTGTGGCAAGTGTTAGTGCAGAAGGCGGTACAGCTAACACCTACGGCTCCTCTCAGGAAATCCAGATTCCAAATTACATTTTGCTTCCCATCCGAGAACGAGTTGCTGTATTAACATGGAGGTCTCAATATCAGTTTGATGGATATTATTCCACAGCAACAAGTAAAAGCTTCTCCAGCGAGAAGAGCGTTTATTCAGCAGTTTCTGCAAGATTTAAGTATTTGCTTCCAGAAGAGTTATGCTCCCCTTACCCCCAGTTCCACGGAAAAGTCTCCAAAGACAGAGTGGCACAAATTTGTCCTTCCTGGCTTACAGAGAGCTGGCAAAGCTCCCCCTGAGCGGCTGCGGACCCCCACTCGGGGCAGGCTCTCGGCTGCAGAGCTCTTCTGCGGTCTGGGCTGGCAGAGGGAAGGGGCAATGCTTTCCTGTAAATGTCACATCTGGCAATAGTTTTGGTTTTATTGTTGGGGAAGGGCCGGAGGGGTGTTCCTATGGGGAACAAAAGTTTTGTTTTTCACTTTTTTTGTGTGTGGAAAAACACACTTGAGAAGCCTCTACAGGAGTTATTGCAACATTTGCAGTTTACTGGAAATAATTAGGAATATTAATGTACAGAACACACAGCACAGTTAGCTGACATTACCCTAAATGCTCAAAACTACTCTCTGTAAGCAATTCTTACATTACTGGCTGCATTTTTAAGAGAACAACAGTTTACTCATCTGACATACCAAGAAGATTTTCCGCTAGAACAGCAGTAGGGACTTTTTTTTTTTCTCCAGTCAAGTGCAGTTTAGACATACAGACATACCAGACTGCCTTGCCTATATGACAGCAGACGCTGAAACCCACCATCGATTTTCCCAACATTTTGTTCCGCAGAGTTTTGCCCACTAAAAAGACAAAGAGCAGAAAAAGGACAGAGCAGATCTGCAGCACGACATGGGTGGTCTACAATGAAGGTACATCTCTAAGATAGACAAACACTCACGTCCCTCCCAGCATCTCTGACGCAGGAACTTCAGAACCTGAAGTGACCAACATCCAGCGCAAAGTTCCAGTGCCACCAAAATCCTACTTTGCCACCAAACATAAGGGAATTTACTACATAAAGTTTCAAAGTTGGTCATAAGGACACACTCGCTTTCAGTTTGACTATTTGCAGAGCTTGTTTCTGCGTAACCCCCCAGATATTGTTATGGGCACCGAGGAGGAAAGGAGCAGCATCCCTCTCTGTGTCTACCTGGACACAAACGTGGTCACACACAGAGGCAGCGTGATTCAAGACCTGTATCGCCCCGCAAAGCACTGAAGAACATGTTCAGCTGGACAAGAAATGCTACCATCAAGGTTAACAGGATCTCAAGTATTTGTCCGTGTTTGTACTCGACACAAGCTAAACACCAGCGAGCCAGCAGTGCAGTACAGCTGCTGCACACATCAGCTAGGGCGGGAGTATTTACTGCACTACTGACAGACACAGCCCGTTTTCAACTGAGACTGCATCTGGCATCAGCAGGGGGAGGGGGATGGCTAGTCTTAAAATATATATATATAAAAAAAAATCACATGAAGCTTAACTTTGGAAGCATCAGTGCCAAAGCCAACAACCCGGCACACGGCGTTAGCCTAGGTGCGGACTTTGAACTCAAACATTTTTCTGCTAAAGTAGAAAACTCAAAGCGCAACGGAGAAAAAGGGATGACGCTTATTTAGGGCTCGATGGAATTAGCAGCTAGCAAAGGCACTCGACTCAGTCGTTACACCCAGACTGTCATCCACCTTAATGTTCACTCCAGTGAAAAAACACAGGGTCTGGCACCCCCAGCCCCTCGAGAACGCAGACCGAAAATGTGAAGCTGCCCAAAAAGCATGAAAAAAACAACAGCGCACGCTGCCACGGCCCGGGGACATGGTCAGGCTGATGCAGAGAGAAGGAAAGAAGGAAGATGGACACCCGTTTTCAGTACAACCCCCCCCCCCCCAATAGCGAGACACCCATACAGGTGGGCAGCAGGAAATGAAAACTATAAACAGTAAGTACAAACATAACCAGTAAAGTCTTTCATGCCTCTGTATTCAGCAAACTTCACGTGAAACAAGTACAGAATTTTAAAGCATACCCTCTTAAGAAGCCACAAATTATTCATAAATATTATAATTTTAAAATATAGCAACTTGTTTCCTTGCATAAAGAAACGGCATAAGACAAACTTCTTACAGCGGCCTTACAAACACAAAAGAAAAAGGTAACCGTGTGCCGAGGATGAAATTTTAGCCGTTCTTTAGACCCAAAGCCCACTAGATCTTTGGTCCACAAGCAAATGCTGGCCAGACCCTCCACAACTACTTATGACCACAGGAAATTAAGCAATTAAAACCAAGACAGAAAACAGACTGCAATTATTAGAGAGTAAATAATGCAGCCTGGAAACTTGTTTTTAAGCTAGAAAAGGTGGGGAATCAACAGTTGCCATCATAAATTAAGGATTACATATGTAGCTGGCATATTTTGTCAGTTTACATCCCCACCCAATCTGGATGATCCAGACATTTTGGAGATTAACCTTCAAGGCTCTGGAAGAGTTTTTTGCTGTTGTGAAGTGAAAGAAATTAAACACCTGTACAAATTTGTTCAAAGAGTTTAAATCTTGACGAGCCAGAGATGCCCTGTGAGGTGTTCTTCAGCTATACAGCTGCTGGCTCACATCCAAAAATCTAGCATTACTGGTAGTATTTATATCACTTTTATCTGCTCCAGTCCATATGGAGGAGACGAACAAGCCCAGTACAAAGTCACTGAAACAAGACAGGACACATGCCAAACCCAGCTCATGGCACACAATGCCAATCTAGTGAAAAAAAAAAAAAACAACCCACCAAAAAAACCCACCACCACAAAAAACCCCAAACCAACAAGCTAGGCATAAAACACAAAAGAAAAACGTGGAATTCATTCCATACTTCCTTTGGAAAAGCTCAGTGAAGCTTGGAAGTGACTTCTTGCAAGCACTGTCAATATATACTAACCCCTCACTTCATTTTGGTCAAAAAATACTACCAATGAATAGGGCTCAAATAACCAAACATCACCGACACGCACCGAGCACCAGTTCAGAAGTGCTCCTTCCCCAGTACAAGGCTTAAGGGAAGCGGGAGTTTCAGCAGGCTGAACTGCCTTACTGGAGGCAAAGAAAAAAATGACACTGCAGAGATAGATCACACAGAAGTGACAGTAAAATACAAGGACACGACACAAAGCATAAAGTTGTTTACATCCACAAGCAGTCCGGACTGGCTGAATTTTCCTTCTAGCCTTTTGTTACACAGGGACTTTTTTTTTTTTTTAAAAAAAAAAAAAACCAACAAAAAACCCAAACAAAAACAACCAACAAAAAAACCCCAAACAAAACAAACATCCAGTTTAATCTGTTAAAATCTCCAAGGAAAATGGCTGGCTGTCGAATAAAGCCGCTGCTGTGACAAACTCCATCCTTAGCGGCTGTGATGCTCCGGCATCCTCCCACGGCGTTTGTGTCGGGAGAAGCGGGGAGCGCGGAGCAGCCGGCTGCCTCCTGCCACGCACCGTGCCACAGGCACCCTCGCCAGCCTGGCTCAGCACCAGGGCTCTGCTCAACCACAATCGTGACTAAGCAGTACAAAACCGAGACAAAACAGACCCTGGCTGAAAAGGTTTACTATAGGCTTAATATGCCTAAAAATAGCTCAATAGGCAATTTACTCATACACCGTCACATCGCTTCTTCCTCATCTGTCGTCGCTTTGGAAAAGCTTAAATTTCTGCTGGCGATAAGTAGCTGGGGTACGGATGAGCTACGCTTCTGTGTACCCTGACTCCATTCTGCATTCAACAGCAAGGTTAAATAAATAGCTGCTTTGTTTTTGTTTTTGGTGTTTTTTTTTTGATTCAGCAATACCAAAAGCATGAGGCTGAACAAAAAAATTAGTCAAGCCCTACAGAAATCAAGCCCGTGATAAAGAATTGCCTGCTGCGCGCATCTCTGACGTCACCGTAACGCAGAAACTGCCACAGAGGAGAAATTCATCAGGTGATTTACGTGCAAATAGAGAAGGTTATGTTGTTGCATTCAAAAAATAAACCTTCAAAGTCAGATGTTCAAGGTGAGGTACCAGAAGACTACTTCTGATTTAAGAAATACCATTTCAACTGGAAGCACTGCATGTGCTATATGCTGTATTTTTTCCAAACCTAGAAACAGCTGTCAGATACCAAAGCACGTTCCTAAGCTTTTTGTTCACCTGTTTTGTTCTCCTATCCCAGTTTTGGCTGCGAGACAGTTTCCCCACAAACAAAGCATCCCCCAACTACAACTAAAAGCTCACTGTGTTTTTAAATTGCAATTGAAAAAGGCACCACCAGCATTTTAGTTACCCGACTTCTCCTGGCTGACGTAGGCTGCAGGAGATACACATCTGAGAGTCCTGGTAGGGACGCAGGGCAGAACCTGAAGCAGCCTTGTGACAGCTTGGGGAAGCAGAAGCTTGCAGTTAATCGGCTTTGTCTTTACCAGAAGTTGTATCTGGTGCTGAATGAAAAACACCCTCTGAAAACATTCAGCGATGGCTCGCGTGTCCAAGAACTGCAGAGGTCAAAGTTAGTTGGCACGATGCGGTAAAGAGACGCAGCAATACGCTGCCATCAAAGCTGCTTTTGGGCAGCTACTTTTTTTTTTAGCTCCATTAAAAACCTCAGCATCCTACGAGTGGTCATCTTGGTGTTTTATGACCTATTACAGACATTTGATTTAAAATGATGCTGCTTTCTCACACACACACACCCTTCAAAGTTTGAAATACACACTGTTGCCCACAAAAACAACATCCAACACCAACAAAGAAGGAGAGTAAAAATAATACAAAGACTTCCTGACTTCACAGGGACACAGCCTATGGCCATGGACTGTGCTACAAAACACCCACTATCTATTTATTTTTTGCTTTCTAGAAGCTCATTTTAGCAGGGTAGTGGTTTACTACAAATGCCCTTTGAGTGAATTAAAAAAGAAAAAAAAAACAACCAAACAACAAAACACCCAGAACCAAACCCAAAACCAGACACATGCTTCAATATTTTCAGGCTAGAATTGAGATTCATCTAGCCCTCCGAGTACGTACCAAGGCTCATCACAATTCAAATAAGCTTCTTTGCCAAACAAATTTCTTACAGTTCTGTCCCTCTCCAAAATCTACAGTTCTATTTTACCGGTAATAAGGGTTTTTTTCACTATTGGGTTTATATTCAGCTATTATCTAAGAGATGATGATGGTAATATTGGTGTATATACTTGGAAATAAAGTCAAACGACTAGTTCTGTCTCAAAAACACCCCCTACCCGAGGTGAGGTGTGAAGGGCATGGGGTGAGTTTGCCACACGTAAAAGGATGGTCGATCTGAAAGCAAAATTGACGGGTCAGCCAGGCACGTCCAACCACCCGCCACGCACAGACTCGGGTCCCTCCACAGAGCTGCGCGGTTACACGTTTCATCCCGTATCAATAAGACTAAACCACTCATCGGGTTGCCTTTCATAATGGGATGAGTCAAATGAAATAACGCAGCGAGGTGATCCAACAGTGAAAACAGTAATTACCTGATCTGTCCCAGGCCCCAATTAATAATGGGATCTAAAATAAGATGAGACATACCCGGGCACACAACAAGCTCCCTAACTCCCTTTCCTGTTACGCAAGCCACGATGCAAGACGGACGCAGCCCGAGCAGTCAGGCTCCTCTCCCCGGGAACACACGTGCTCCCCCTGAGCGGCTGCTCCAAGGGAAATCACCTTGGGGAACCCCCGTTTCGGCCGGAGGCAGCACTCACCTCGATAAACGCAAGAAAAGCCGCAGGCAGGCAAGCCAGGCCTCGGGCACAACACGCCGCTCTTCATGTGGCTCGGGCCAAATCAGTGACGGGTCCTTAGCGGGTGCTGCCCCGGCGATTTGTACTGCACAACTGTCAGCAGCGAACAGGGGGAGGAAATACAGGTTTTCGGCATTTTTACTTATAATTCTTGTTGAAATTACTGTTGGCCACGGCCAACATTTCCACTCTTGCCCAACTTGCAAGCACAGCTCCTTACAGGGGAAGAAGGAAGAAGAGACTCCCATTTGGCGGCGTGGGGGGGAGGAAGAAAAAAAAAATAAATTTTGCAACACAAGCTTGGTCTCTCAGGTGACATGGGCTAAGGTCAAAGCACACACACATAATCCAACGCTTGTAAAGCTGCTGCTCTACCTAATTACGGCAGGGATGTGCTGGTGGCTGCCTAGTACAAAGACTACAAGGTGAAAGAGCTAGGAGACTGAAACTGAAACTTCCCCCAAGCATCAAATTAAGAAGAAAAAAAAAAAAGAAATGAAAGTAATCAGAATTTATTTCCAAAATACCTTTTATCAGTCAGTTCCCCATCCTATGCCTTCTTTGGCTTTTGGCAACTTGCCTAGAGTGCCTGTATGGCAAAATACAGCGTGTACACCACAAAGGAGAAATCCACAGCAGCAAGGATTTCTCCCCTTGGCCCCCTCCTCCAACAAAAAGCAGTTTTCTTCTTTAATCCTTCCCAGTCTCCCTGTAGCCTGGGTCAAGTATCTCTGACTCAACCAATTTGCCTTTTGCTTCCAGATCTCGCAGAATTCCTCTTCCCTCTGCTACAGCATGGAACGCCACAGGACCAGCACGGTGGGGGTGTGAAACACAAGTTACAGTTTACATCTCTTACTATCTTAACGTTTAAACAAGCACTTTGTACACAATAAAGTAACAATTTATTATTCATCTGTCAAAAAAAGAGAAGTGCTGGCTGAAAAATTATTACACCTAAGAGCAGCATGACATAACACCGAAGTGAAAAAAAAAAAAAGTATGGAAAAGCTGTCAGCTCTCAAAACCCTCCCAAAGCTGCATTTTTTTTTAATTAGTGAGAAACACTGTCAGAATTTAAGAGCCACATTATTAGATACCTGCCAAAATAGAACCGTCTCAATTCGACTCCACTACCTCATGTCTTCACGGTGCCGTGTCATCAACAGTTTATCTTGCCGTATAAAAGCCACAGAACGTCACTTTTTGCAAGTTTCTGCTAGAAAACAGCAAGGAGATACCATGGTGGGGTGCAAAGAATTATTGATACTCCCTGCCCGCTTTGTTTGGGTCCGCCTGTTTACACAGCCTCCATCCCTCGAAATAATAAAGCCCTAACCAGAAGGATAGAAAGGAGCACAGGAGCAGCCCAGCAAAGGGAACAAAGACAATCCCAACAGGATCAGCTCTGAACTGTAAAGCCAAGCAACCCTGAAATACAGGAACAGCGTTTAAGACTCAGGAACCCAGCAGATTCAAAAATGGGATTAGGGTAATTAAGATTATTCAATTCAGCTTTCTGAACAGAGGCAGGATTAATTATTAGAAGGCAACTCTATTTTGAAGCATTTTAAGTTTCTCATTTTGCTTTCAGCTCACCTCATTTCATAGCAGCTCTAAATTCAAGACCCAGGAACTAAAGAGGCCACTAGCACGGTTCAGACGAGTCAGGATTCCCTCACATTGGGGATCCCAAATCTAGATGAGAAATGCTGTGAATTGCACTGATGGATGCGTTTGTCCGACTGACAGCACTCCCAAGGCTCGTAGAGACGCTTGTTCCTCAGATACTTCCCTGGAGTTCACACTTCATTGTTTGTTTGTTTTGGTTTTTTTAATAGGACAAAACTGCCCATAAAGAAACGCTTTACAGCCAGAATCAACTCCCGCTAATTGGAAGTTGTGAAGACTCCCTGAGGAAGCTGGAAAGGATGATGTGCTTTTTTTTTTTTTTTTTTTTAAAGTAGTGGTGGTTTTGTTTAAGGATGTAGAGGAGACTACATGAATTGCTCACAGTCCAGGGGAAAAAAAGGCAACTATAATCATTTAAGCCTGACAACATGGCTCAATGGAACACAAAACACTGCAGAGGAAGAGAACCCTTCAAAGCCCGGAGTCTGTTGGTGCTGAAGATGCCCACAACGTGACTGGTCTAACACCAAAGCAGCCACTGGCTCATAGAAAACGCTGCTGCTGATCGCAGGGCGGTGGTTTTGTGCTGGCTTACCTCCCTCAGCTCTCGGCATGCATCTAGGTAAGCGCTACCCATCTCAGAGCGGTGCCGCTGACCACATCCACTCTGCTCTGGAAGCCAGAAAGCTCAGAGGAGCACTCTGCCCTAGACGATGATGTTTATTTTGATGATGAGTTACTGACAGCAGCGAGCTGGGGAAAGCAAGCCTAAGACACTTGGTCTCCAGATGACATCCCGGGCCAGAAAAGCATGGATGAAACAGATGAAAGAAGCGATGAGAACTAGGGCCTTTGGAAAGCAAACAAGCCCTCAAAGAGTAGAGTACCAGTCGCACAAAAGCATCAGATGTCGTCACATCCCCTCCAATTTGCTATCATTTCATTGTAGTTCACCAGACATCCCGTACCGGGTACGACAGGAGGCAGAGAAATGCCAAATATAAGCCAGGATTGTGATCTGTCAGGGCATGTTCCATATTAAACCGACACCACAAAAAATTAGGAGTCAATCTGGGTAGTGTTTTCCCTTTTTGTTTGCTTTGCTACAGTAAGTGGTTATTTTCTCTGTGGTGGCCACACCTCCTATAAAAGGGACTTATTTAGAATATGCTCATTTGGCTGGGCATGCCAGAGTTCATTCTTTCATTTAAAAGAAAGAGAGTTCCATTCTTCCTGGAACAGACAGCTGGCCACACATACGTACCAGAAACCCATATGCAAGTCAAATTTAAGCAGCTTAGCCCATATTCCATTACCATATTTCATTATTACAGTAAGAAGAAATGACTATTAAATCCAATCTAGATTGGATTTTAAAATTACCCAACAAGAATGGTTCACGAATCTGTTTACATGGCTTAACAAAAGGCAATAAACCAAAATCTGAAAACCCAAACGAAACTCCCCCTCAATAATTCACTTGTTAAAGCCTCAAACCGACAAAATACATATTAGTCACAACTCTGCATCAAGCTATTTTTACCCCAAGATAAGACTCCAGACTCAAAGGCCCTACTTACCACTCCTCAGCCAGGGGAACTACCACAGCAGTCAACTCTTGTCTCTAATCCGGAGGTAACGCAGAGGGCTATGTAGGAGGAGTACTAATCACCAAGCATTCAACCCCGTGCTGTCTTCGTTGATCTTACAATATTCAACAACTTTGAATAGCAGCTTCCAGTCTCAACACATTTTTGCATAATTGTCCTTATGTCACATTAAATATGAACTATTACACTAAAAGGCACGCTCTCCTCAGCGCATAGAACTTTTACTTTTAAAGCAGAAACATTAGAAACTGTTTTCTAGAAAGGACAGCTGCATTTCTACCCATACTTCCCCTCTGAAAAAATAAATCTATTTATAAGTGTGAATGCACTGACATGTTAAGAAGCTTTTTCAGACCAAAACACCCTCACTAGAAAACCAAGTATTTAAAGCAGAAGAGTTCTAAACTCATCCCTTCCAGGATATATAGGTGAGTGGGTCAGAGATAATCAATGCTAGGGCTAATAAAACCACACCCTTGATTTATTAACCAAAACATATCCAAACCCCAGGATAATGTTTAAAGGCACTTCTGGTAGCTCAAAGTAAGCCTTTCTATAATACGCTGACTCTTCCTGTACAAAAATAGAGTAAAAAAAATAGTAATTTTAGACCTCAACTACTCCGAGCATTTTACTTATTTTCAACTGGGCCATTTTTTACTATAGGAAATGATTTACAATTCCAGCAAAAAAAGCCCCACCCAAACAAAGCTCTTCCTCACTTTTCTTCCCCGATGAACTAGGTGAATCTTATTTTGGTAAAACCCCGATGAAAAGCTTTCCCAATATTGAAGTGAACTCCAGTATTTCAAGACAAAGGCTAAGCAAGCAAAAAAGGCCACTGCTGTATGAGAAGACGTTTCCCCACGGAAGACTGCTACCAACGTGTTTTTATTCTTTACTCTGCCCTGTAACCAGCCACTCTGCAGTAATAAAAAAAAAAAAAAAAAAAAAAAGGAAAAAGATGTGTCCAGCCAGGAACAGACTAGAACGGTAAAAACAATAACCCCGGATAAAACACGTTGCGCATGCAGCCTTCTCTTTCTGAGTTTCCAGGTTTAGCTCAATGTTTTTATCGTTTGGATGCTACAGAAACAGGACTATTCCAACACTATTTAATGTGAAACCATTCTAAACAGACATGCTCCTACTTATTTACAGCGGCCGACACGGATTTGAGAGAGGAAGAAAACAGTATCATGTGCAATATTACAAAACCATTATTTGCTGCACCTTCCTGGACTCCAGGGCCAGTTTCCTGACGAATTCAACGCTGATCTCTGTGGAACTACACTTCAGTTTACCATTAACCAAGTCTTTTGCCTTGCTAGCCTTCCTCTTCTACAAGGAGGTGACACAGCCACATCTTTACCCTTCCAGGCTCTTTTCCTCCCGTGTCGTCCTCGTACAGAACACGAGCCGGGCGGTCGAGGGAGGGAAGGGGCAGGTATTTTCATCCTCCACAACTGCCTCTCACAGAGATGAAAAGTAAACCCGGCTGCTGCCGCTCTGCCTGCCGATGCCCCCCTCCTCCCCCACCCGGGGAAGACAGCTGTTCCAACAATGCAGAGCTGGAAGCAGCCCTGGCTCGCCCGGCTGCTTTGTGCCATATTCTTTGAATAGATCTTATTGTTTACCGCCATCCCCCGCCGCTCCTTCCGTCCTCTCCATCCCCCCACCTCCCCGTAATGATTTTTTTTCCCGGCTACTGCCCAAAAAAAGACAGGACGGGGGCACCACCACCACCCCCCCCCCCCCGGAGGCTGCCCTGGGCTCCAGCCCCTTCCCACACTCTCTGCTCCAGCCACTTCCCCGCAGCAACACGTTGCCAGCAGCCCCGCGCCCCCCCCATAGGAGTTTGCATCGGAAGGGGGGGGGGACACCCCCAACCAGGGCGAGGGGAGGTTCTCACACACACAGTCCCCCCCGCGTCGCAGTGACAGGCCCAAGCCCCCGCCTCTACGCACCCACAGCCCCCCCCCCCCCCCCCGCACCTAGCCTAGGGTAAAGCCCCCTCGGCCTCATTCATATAGCCCCCCCCACCCCCGAGTTTGCTACAGGGCCGCGATGACCGGCTATGGGGGGGTTGGGGGCGGGGGGTGTCGCCCCACACCCCAACGCCGTGAGGGGACACACGGCGCGGCCTGGCCCCCTCCCACCCCGCCTCTCCTCAGCCGGGCCGGGCGGCCTCGCCCCCGGGGCCTCACCTCAAAGCGGCTCTTAGTGACCCCGTTCATCTCCCTCCGCATGGCGGGGAGGGGGGGGAGGAAGGCCGGCAGGGGGAGGAGGGCAGGGGGTGCCGGGGCTCCGCGGCCTCCACCCGCCGCCGCCGCGTCTCCTCCGGCCTTAACTTCAACCCAAAACAAAAACACGGCACCTGCCAATAACAAGCGCGCTCATTGGCCAGCGCCGGGCACGGCGCGCGGCGGCGGCGGGGAGGGAGGTGTGGGGAGCCGCCCCCGTCCTCCTGCCCCCCCCCCGGTGTGAGCGGGGGGGGGGGGCTCTGCGGGGGGCGCCCCCCCCCCTCCCCGCTGCACCGGGGGCTGCGGGACCCCACCCCACCCCCCTCCTCCGGGGGCCGTAAGGGTCCCCTCGCCCATACCGGGGGGGGTGCAGCCCCCTCCCCGCCACCGCGGGGGTCGGGGGGGTCCCGGTGTTTGTTGGGGGGGACAGGGACGAGGACACCCCCTCGCCCCTCCGCTCCCTTCCGGGAGGAGCGGGAAGACCGCGGAGCTCTACCAATGGCAGGCCGAGCTTTCGTGACGTCACGGTGATGTCATTCCCGCGGGAAAATCAAGCGTGGCGCTCCCCGCCGCCGCCTCCCGGGGCTTGGGTCGTCTCGGGGGTTGGAGGGGGGCGTGGGTTGGGGTGGTGCGGGTGTTAGCCTCCCCCCCGCCGCCGGCAGCTTCCAGAGACCCGAGAGCTCTTTGTACCAAAGAGATTTATTTGCATGTAAATAAACACGTTCTCTGCAATATTTCCAAAAAAGTTGAAAGTTCACTCTACATCCAAAAAGAATGCAAAAGGAGCTGGGGGTATTTACAAAAAAAAAAAAAAAAGCTAATTTCCAGACAGGTATTTACATCACGACCATTTAGGAAACAAACCATTTTCTTTTAATCTCCATGTTGCGCTTCACCACCTGAGATTAAAAGGTTTGGCTTTGATTTGTGTTGTTTACACCTTTTATCTTTCCAATACTGAAAAGATGTAAAATCATTGTCGAGAATAAGCAAAAATATTTTAAAAATAAAACATTTGTCAGAGACCGAGCATTTACACATCAAAACGTCTTTTCGAGGCGCATACCTCAGCTCCCGTTGCCACCACAGAAGCATCGTGCAGCTGGGACCCGGCTCCGGTTTCTCTCTCACATGATTTACATCGCACAAAGCACACCAAATTGGGGTGAAAAAGCTTTAAATTGGGACACGCGCCTCTGGCAGCGGTGGGGCCGGGAGACTGGGAGACTTTTTTCCCTGTTCCTGCAGGCAGTGATGCCAGCCTTCCACAGGAGAGATTTAGGATGCTGAACTTTGGTCTTGGGCGAGTGGAGAGGAAAGGTGCAGCTCTTGCCTTTAACATGCATTTTTGTGTTACCGATGGATGACGCCATACGGAATTTCCTTCCAATTTTTTACCGTGTTTCATAACTGGGACAACATGATTCCGACTAACAACGAGTCCAGCAAACAGTCCCGTCAAATCCCCAGCCCTGATTCGACTTGGAAGTTTCTTTTTGAAGGCGGCGCACGCTTTCACGCAACCCAGAGCAGATCAAAGGGCTTTCATAAAACAACTTAAAAATAAAAATTAAATAAAACTGAGGGGCAGCATGAAAACAGATGACAACCTGTCGGAGTCTGAACAGGCATCATTTCCGAGATGCAGCTGCAGCAACAGGGTCTCCAGATAAATTCATCTGGTGGTGTATTTCTTACATCCTCTTCACAGACACCCTGCAGTTATACAATTCTGATGCTGTGTAAGATAACGTCATCTGCTCCAGGTTCAGACTTTATTTATGATCTTCCTATCATCTCACAATCTTCCTATCATCTCACAATCTTCCTATCATCTCACAATCTTCCTATCATCTCACAATCTTCCTATCATCTCAGCAGGTGAAGATGGGAGCGCTGGTGGGGGAAGCTACAGTGTGCAGGCCACAAGGAACAAAGGATGAATGGGAAAGTACAAGAAAGGGAGACCTGGAGAAATTCAGGTTCCCGCATTCTGCAGAAGCCCTGGAATGAAGCTAAAAGCAGGAGGGAAGAGGTGGAAAAATCCCGACAATTAACTAAATAGCTGCCACCCTACTGAAAAGCCATCAGCCTCGCTATGGCTTTGAATGAGCCAGAAAAGAAATAACTTGCCCGGGGTATCACTGGGGTCAGACCATACAGAGGGCTGGAAATCTCTGTGGTTTAAAAGAAATTTAAAATCCTTGCCGTCTGTTTCGGACTGCATCCTCAAAGGCAAAGTATTATTCTCATTCCTATGGGCGAAATCCTGAATCAACAGCAAAATCCAACAGGAGCGGGATTCTGCTTAGCATGTAATTCAAAAGATGTGTTTGCAGAACTCTTGATTTCCCGCATTCCTCTTCAGTGAACACATTTAACTGCTTTTAAAAATAAAACACTCTCCTGAGTCTCTTTCCCTTTCAGGGACCACAAGGTAAGACCACAGAGGATACCCGAGTTATGCTCCTAATTCCAGCCAAAAGGTGAAATTCCATCTTTTAAGGAAATCACTGCTTCTGCTGCAATTCTTATCCCAGATGAACCAGTTAGGGGCTGTTTTTCCAGCAGTGTCACCGCTAACACCGGGACACGGCTGACTCACACTGCCAGGCTAACAGCTCCCAGAGAGAGGAGGCAACTCATGTGCATGATCAGAAGTACTATTCGAGAAGCACGCTGCAAGTTCAAATTAAAAATAAAAAAAGCAAAACCCAAAACAAAACCCTGAAGGGCTCAGCAACAGAAAGAGATTGAGAAAACGAGGCCCATGGTTTGAACCGCGAACGCACGCGAGCTGTTCTATCGACATTAACGGAAGTATTCGTAGTGGATACATTATGCATGGCTCTAAAGCGCTCGAAGGACCGGGACGTGTGTGGCTTACAGTCCATTGCTTTACAAATGCAGCATCGGGGGGTTCTGGGGAAGCTCTTTGCTAAGGCTGACAAGGAAGCAACGCTCAGGTGAAGACAGTGGAGGTCCTTCACAATTTAGATTTGCTCCAACGCATGCCAGAATGTCACCAGCTTCACCAAAGCTACGGTGGCTGCACGTGGGCAGAGCTGCCCGAATCCGTGGGCTCTACCCAAATTCCCAAGTCCTTTTGGGCTCTGCATCATACAATTAAAACAGAGACTGTGTGAAACCAAGCAGCACGAGGCAGTTGGATACGGACAAAAATAAATAGCTAAAATGAAAGGGAAGTCAAAGACAAGACAGCAATCCTTCATCACCGTGACCTGGAAGAAAATCCTGATATCCATCAGAACACAGTGCCTGATTCTGCAGAGCAGCTCGTTATCACAGGAAGATGAAGTTGCTCAGCACCACACTGAATCAAGCATTGAACGAAGCAGCGCCACAAAAATAAAATAAATTAAAAAACCTTTTTTGATTCCTCTTCCAACCACCCTTTTCAAAAGAGGAAAACCCAACCCTAAAACATGCCCTAAAATAATTAAAGTTTCCTAAATACAAAAGCAACTTATTTTGAACGGGAAGAGGGGCAGGGGAACTGACTGTCTCAGAATAGCCTATGTCTGTTTGCACCAGTTTGGGGTCTGCTCCCACACTTACACTCATGCTTAGCTTTATACCCATTAACTCTAATGGGGCAATTAATACTTATAAATTAAGAATGAGTGTAAGTGTCTGCAGGATGAAGGCCACAGTCAGGAACCTGGCTTGCCGAATGAGTTGCTGGCGCTCACACTTTCTCTTCAGATTTTGGAGATCCTTTGAAATACTTTTTTGTTTTGTTTTTGGTTTTCCCCTCTTCAAACACACCCCATAAAAATCAACGTGGCAGGTTTGCAATGAAGAGTTCCTTCTTCCAATCTCCAGAACCCGCAGGTCCCGCATACAGCTCATCTTTTAAAGACACTAGGAAAAATTAATTGCCAATTAGAGCAACATCCATGAGATCATCATCTTCTTCCCCGATCAAAAACTCAGGGCTAGCCCGGGATGGTCGCTCGGCTGAAAGGATAGCGCTGCTCGTCATGGAAAGAGACTGGTCAGCTGAAATTGGGGACTTGGACCAGCTCTCCGGCTTCATGCTGTGGGATTTCTTCTTGTCTCTGTCTTTATCCCGATCCCGATCTCTGTCCCGGTCTTTGTCTTTCACTTTTTTCTTCTCTTTTTTGTGCTTCTTGTGTTTTTCTGAGCTATATTCAGGCAAAGGCCTAATGCCATCGTCAGAGCTGGGGCTGTTCTGATAGGATTTCTCTGCTATGGAAGAGCCCGACTCGCTCTCACTGTCTATGTTTTGGGGAGTGTATGCTGGTGACTTACTGTGGCTGGGAGAGCAGCGTTCGTGTTTTGGAGTAGATCCACTGATCAGAGGAGACCCATAGCTTTTGGAAGAAGCCATCTGAGGCCTTAGGCTATCCCCACCTCCTTCCCCAGGTTTCTGCAAAGTTACTTTGGCTTTAATGCTAGGGGAACCACCGTCGTGTTTGCTGATGATAATTTTGGCCACTCCAGTGCTTCCAACATTTTTGGAATCTGAAGTCTTCTTGGAAGACTCAACAGATCCTCCAGAAACAGAGACTTTTGACTTCTCTTTGTCACTCTTCTCACGTTTGCCCTGGAACTCCCCCCCAGACATATTGTGTTTAGAGGACATAGTATGGCTTGAGGAATTGGAACTTGGCCCCATTTGTCCATCCATCGGGTCATCTCCACCAGGCCCGCTAGTGACAACCCCATGTTTCAGTTTGTCTATGACTGCAGTCAGCGATGGCTTCTTGTTTCTGCTCGGAGACTTGCCTTTGGAACTTCCATGCTGGTTCTGAGATGAAGACATGGAAGACCCACTAGACGAAAAGGAAGATGAAGATGCCGTCGAAGAATTGGATGAAGGAGGTGGTTTCTGTGACATAGACCCAGAGGATCCCATTCCTGAAGACGATTTCATACTCGAGCTCGATCCAGTCCCAGACATGTGGGAGCCTCCGGAACCTGAACTGATAGGTGACTTTGCTTTAGATGATGGGGGAGTACCTGGGACAGGTTTCATGGGAGAAGCAAGCTTGTCAGAACCTCCCGAGGGTCTCGAATGAGATGGAGAGATGTTTGGTTTACTCATGGAAGGGTTCATAAGTGACGATGGCTTTCCTTGAGGTTTCATCTTGGTGCTTCCAGAACCGCTGCTGAGGCCGTGTTTGGTGATGGGGGAGGATCCAGGCTTTCCCACCGACTGAGCCGAACTTTTGGACTGACCTGAACTTGAGCTGCCTTGGCTCGAGTAGAGGCTGCTGCTCATCTTTGAGCCAGAAGACCCTTCTGATTTGCTGCTTTTAATTTTGCCTGAGGTTGAAGAGGAGGAAGAAGAGGACGAGGAAGAAGAATGGCCATGGTGGCTTTTGCTGCTGGAGGAGGTGACAGAGCCACTACTGGTATACTGGCCATGTGAAGACGGTTTGCCAACAGTCACTGTTCCTTTTGGGATCTGAATGGTTATTTTTGGAATAGGAGGAGTAGCTACACCGGGAGGAGTCTGAGATCTGCCTGAGCTCCCAGGAGATTTGGACCCACCTGTGCTGGCTGGTGGTGTGAAAGGCCTGTTTGATGAACTGTGAGATGGAGATTTCCCATCTGTCTCCTGCTTCTTCCGCTTTGGAAGTTTCTCTTTACTTTTACCATCACTGGATGGCGTCCGGCTGCGCTTCCCTGGCTTCCCATCTATGCCGGGACCTGCCATGTTACTTCCAGAACCATTGCCTTCCTTTACCCGTTTCTGAGACTTTTCTTTTCCTAAATCCCCTGTATTCAGCAAAGGGCTCTGACCTCCACTGTGATGCTCCATGATGTCAGAGGACCCCAGTGCTTTGCTTGCAGCTGCAATAATACTAAAATCTACCGTATCAGACTGATTGCTCCCCTTAAATTTATTTTCCCCCCCATCAGCCCCCAAGACTTGCACCCCCAAAGTAGTTAGAGCCTGGGATGCGTAGCCCTTGAAATCATCGGTGTCTCCACTCTGACTACTCTCATCAAAGTACTCCTCCCCAAAGCCACTTTGACTCTGACTGTTCAGCAAGTCAGGATTGAAATCTACTCCATCTGGAAAAAAATGGTTTGAAGAATCGCTGTTGGGGCTCACAGCAGCGTCTGCTATGAGGTCTGCTGGATCTGTGTACGGGTTCTCGCTATTGTTCGTCTGAAAAACATCTGGGTCAAAGAGGGCACTTTGTGAATGTCCTGAACTAGAAGAGTCTCTTACTGGAGTCCCAATGGGCGGGCAGTCCTCGTTAGTGGTGGGGAGCTTGGAAGCCTCCTCTGCTATATCTGAAAGGATATCAGTAACATCAGCTCCAATGCTGTCCGAACTAGAAAGTCGAACCATTCTCTGAATACTGGGCTGCGAGTGAGGTATAGGCTGTGGGTATGTAGTAGGAGGAGTGCTGCATTGGCTGGGTGCTGGAGTAATATGAGGGGTGTCCAGGGTGTCTGCAGTCATGTTGACATCAAAAATGGGATTCTGGGAGTCAACATCCATTGAAAAGAGCTCCCTCTGGAAATCATCCTCAGTCTGATGCTTGGGCTTGTCGGCCGGCATGCGGGACTTTTTTTTCTTTTGCTTATTCCCCCCAGGGCCCATTTCCATTCTGGGGGAGCCAGAGGAAGAGTTCTGCCTTTCGAGAGGGCTGCTCCCATACAGAGTGGAGAAATCCTGAGGGGGATTCTCTTTAAGAAGGTTCATGAGCATGGGGTGGTTCTTGGTGTTGCTTGCTGGTGAGGATACTGGTGGTGGTGTGTGATGGGGAGGGGTTGGACTTGAGCCAATGGTAGACCCCACATTCCCTGTGATCTGCAACAAACTAGTGAGAATAGGGTTCTGAGACACTTTGCTGAAGTCCTCCCCATGGCCCACCGAGTCATGCCTCTCTTTCATGCTTATGCTCATGTTAAACAAAGTAGTGATGGGCCCCCCAGGAAAAGTGTTTGTTGGGGTAGTGGTACCACTCATTGGGTTGCTGCCTGTGGTCATGCCATACCCTGGGCTGCTGGCTGGGGGAAGATTTTTCTTCACCATATCTTCTACTGTCTCTGCAATGAGGGACAAGGCTGGTGTGTCTGCTTGAATCGTTTCTGCTTTCCTACGAATTGCTCTCATGGTGACAGGAATGGACATACATCTGCAAGACACAAGGCAAAGTGGTTAGTGTGCGTTTTGCTGCCCTATAGCAGTGTTCGCTGAAGATTTTTTAACAACCTCGTCAGACATAAAAGCAAGCAGTAAGGCTCTTGGGCAAAAAAGAGCAACAGGTCCAGGCACAGTAAACGCCCTGCTGCTCTGCTTGTATTTACACTTATCCCATCACACTTACCTAGCCACAAGACAACTGTGCCTTTATGCATTGCCTTGCAATCACAAAGAGAGAATTAATCAACCAATTAACTCTAATAACTAACAGCTGACAGATCATGATCTTGCAGTTAAAGCACAGGATGCAGTCTGGGTGGTTACCCTGACTCTGCCAGAAAACACCTTTGCCTGAGCTTGGCAAACCTAATTTCCTGCAACCCTGTAAAACGTCAACGATAATGCCATGTTCTGCTCAAGGACAACAAGCCTGTAATGCTTGGAAAGCAAAGCCAGCTATTCTCACTCCAAAGGTCTGTGCTGTGCCCTCTTAACATTCTGCCGTGTTCTGAATGGTGGCTAGGGCAGGGGAGCCTTGACAAAAGGCCTGTGTAAATGACAAACGGCAGGGGAGCACTTCCATGTTTTATAAAAGGTAGAAAGCAACCGACTACAGTAGAAGGCATAAATAGGTAGGCACCTTGGAGACACGCTCAAAAATAAGTAGCTATGGTTCAGCGGCTGGAATGGAATTTTCAATAGGGCTCCAAGCTTTCCTCTCTGCCAAACAACTAAAACTCACCCACAAACAGAAAGGCTCCTAAACCACCAGAATAAATATGAGACAGACACAGAGTTCATCTGTAGAATTTGGAGGGCGCGGTGGCGCAAAGAAAATCTAGCTTACCTTTGAACAACTTTGGCAATGAAATCATCTGTACAGATAAGAGCATCGGACAGCCCTTTGTACAGCTTACAGTTCACGTGAGTAGAGTCTTGCACATCCATTACCACTAAAAGGGAAGGCATTTGGAAGAGATCAAAATCCTGGTTACAGTGGAAGAAGACCCTGCCATCCTTCCTGTAAACACACTTAGGCTTTTACTGAGTCCACCTACCACACACTAGGGAGTCATTCACAGGATGCTGGAAGGATACACTAAAGCAGGAGTCAGAGAGAGGACAAACTTCAAACTGCAGGATCCCAGGAGAATCTGAAAGACACGGGAACCATTAAATTAGGGAACACGAGAGATGAACCAGCTGAATACCCCCATATAGAAGAAAAAACCCAACAAGGAAAGCAGCACAGGCCCAATTTCTTCCTCCTACACCTCGGAAAATTACCCAGGGTTTCTTATCCACACATACTAGGCCAGTTGATGTGGTACCCACCTTCTTTTAAAACTGTTCGCTTGACACAGCTGCCAATCAGCGTGTTGTACGCCACCTGATGTCTGATCAAATTGAGGATGAGAGGAACCCGTCCAGGGTGCTGGAAGGCGATTTTACTAATCAGAGTTCCTTGAAGGCTTCTTCCATCTGGGAGAGGAGCATCTTTGTTCAGAAAGTAACAGTGCTGCTGTCCTGGAAGAGCCTGACAAACAATTTCTGCTTTACTCCAACTACTGCTGGGTACAAGGCAATAACAGACATCTAGGAAGGAAAGAGCGGGCCCCAGATCCAAGTCACGCCAAGCCACCTTTCTAGCTGAAAACGACAAACAATGAAGATGCTTTCCTTCCAGTCTGAACAAGGAAAACACAATTTTGGCTCCTCAGAAGTAGTACTATTGAACAGTATTCCCCGTCCCCACTAAAACAGTTTTCCTACACTACGGCATCCCTTCAGAGGAAAAGAGAAATCCTCTGAAGTTAACAAGAGGTCCGTCACTGATAAATTTAAGAACTAGCATTTCCCTCAAAGTGATGTGATCCATTCAGCCACACATTACAGTCCAAACAAGAGGAAGGGACGGAACCTGGGAAGGCTCCATCCCATACCTCTGCTGTCATTCCTGCCGCTGCGTTTCAACAGCAATGGATTTTTCATTATCTAATTTTCCTGATTACCGTGGTCCCATCTGTATCTGTATTCTAATGCTTGGATAGTATAGTTTTTCCCCATGAATAAATGCTGTATCAATGAATTTCCTTTACCCTACTTGAAAGATACCTGAAACAGATGAAAATCCCCAGACTGCTCATCTACAAGTACAACGTCCTGGTTGTAACAACATACTTACTGCATAGAAGCGCATATTGTGGTTTAAAGGTAAAGGATCAGCCTCCTTGGATAACTCGAACTGTGTGATCAGCTCATACAAGGGTACAAATGTTGGTGGTGTGTCAAACAATGGAATACCTGAAGGAACAAGATGGCACAAAACGATCGCACCCAGGTGCCAGAAAGAGACAGCGGGCCAGAGAAAGTGTTACCATCTAGCAAAGGAAACCTATCCAGGTTTTACTGAAAAGAGCACAAAACCTTGAGCAACTTTTCTGTCCTGCATTAAAAAATGGCAGAAGTTTATTAATAAAAACCTAAGGAATATCTGCTTGATGGATCTGCAACCCACCTGTGCAGCCCTGAAGCTTCTGAATGAAAGCTCGAGACACTGGAATGGGACGGGGGAATTTCAGGAAGAAACAAGCCGGTAAGTCCACGCTGTTGGCACTGGTGATTGACGAGAAAGACGGAGTTCTGCAATGGGGGGTGAATACAAGATCTTATTAGATGCAGGGCATGACTCCGGCTTCTGCTACAAACAGACATACAATTCACTGTTCACTCAAACACAAGCAGACTGTTAGACCTTCTTAAAAATTAAGACGCTCCTCAAAAGCATGTCACATGCCTGAAATACGTACTTATTGGCTTAAAGACAGCACTTAAGTGCCTTATAGAATGCCGTGATGTCACACAGTCTTCTCCCCACTCTGACTTCCACAGAATGTTGAATTTGCATCTGAACAAGGCCACTGAGAACGACCTGGCAGACGCGTCCTCTGCTTACCCTTTGCTGTCAACTGGATGAGAGCCCATAATCAGTGGTGCAATTGGAAGTTTGTACATAGCCATGGTTCCCTCAACTGTTACTGACACATTCATACCCAAAGACCGAGGAACTGCAAGAGGAAGCAAGGAAGAAACCCAAAACCAACATAAGCTGATGAAAAAAAACCAACACAAGCTTTACGAATTAAATATCACCACGCTGGAACTATCTTACTTCCTCCAGAAGGCACAGTTTTCAGCGTTCACCTTTATCAGTGAACAGTCTACAGCCCAACTAGTTAAGCTACCTAATGCTCTATTTTTCTCTTGCAAGGTAGACCAACTGCATAATTCTTAAAATACATTCCAGATACATTTGCAAGTTTGTAGCGCGCTCTTTACAAAGCAAAACAAATAATAGTTTTGGACAGCCTCACTCTCTTCTTTCCTGAGACCAGCCTCAATTTTAATTGGTGCTTGGCTTTGACATTTTAGTGAGAGACGGATGTCCATGTACATGCATAAAAAATAATCTTCCGGTAAGATGGCAGAGACAACAAGTATTCCCCCACAATAAAATAAAACCTATCTTAATGATGAAATTCACCCTAAGGAGACAGGCTCTGCCTGCAGACTGTCACCCCACCACCCTTGGCAGCAGCCCAGTTCAAACTCCAGAACAGGCACAAGGTTCAAGATGGTCAAATGAGCTTATTAAACCCATGTCCTCTGTAAGTCAACCTGTGATTTTCCTCTATTACAGGGTGACAGCAGAGGGCAGCCAGACTGCTGGAATTCTGCTTTCTTCTCTCCTTCAAGCACTAGTAGTCCACACTAGCTTCTAAAGCTGACCTACCATTGTTCTCATGCAAAATAACGGAGGCTCCAGTGCCATCTTCAAATAAATCATAGGGCGAGACGTAATATTTGAGATTCATCAGGAGACCTGCAGGAGAGAAGCTTTTGAACAGGCATCCCGACGATACAAGTTAACCCAACCGCTGTTAACCCCTGTAACCACACAACAACACAACCCACACTGTGCAGAGCTGCTCGTACACCTTGAAAAAGTTGCTCTCTGCTGTCAAAGGCACAGACATGGCCATCTGCCATAAAATTACTCCGTGTGGCTTTGTAAAGAAAAGCTGGCTTTCTGGATCCTGTGGGACTCACAAATACTCAGCCACCTCAACCCTCTGTTAGTTTGATTAGCATTTTCCAGTTAATGTGAAACCAATGTCCGTTATGGGGACCCCGAACAAAGCCATTTTTATTCTTTTCTAAGTGTTAATCAAAGATACCTCCACTCCTGGGGGTGAGATAGCCAACACTGCCACGAAGAATCTTGTCAAGGGGATTTGCATTGGTGGCTTGCCTGCAAGAGAGGCAATCAGAGGTCTGCAGCAAGCCAGAGTCACACCTGCTGCCAAAATTTACGTGCTTGTGGCAGTCTAAGATTTTAGCTCAATACACACACTTCTCAGTCACACAGAGGCAGCAATCTTAAACTTCACACTGTTACAGGCAAAACAAAAGCTACTTTACTCTTGGTAGTAAAAAAAGCATGGTTTATCCACTGAATCTACAGCAGTGAAAGACTGTCAAGTATTTCTCAATTTCTTGCTGTAAAACATGTTAACACTAGTCCATCTAATTATAAACTTTTTTTTTTTGCCTTTTAGACTTTCTTTCAATCGAATTCTGCAGTTACAACGGAATTGCTCAGAGAGCTCTAGGCATTTTTTCTTTACATATATACATCATTCCCCTGCTACCATAGGCCACCTATAGCCTCAGCATTGGACTTTTTAAAAATAGCATCAGATGATACAGGCACTAACCGGACACTTCATGGATACACAGCACTTGGCATGATCAGAACTGGCCACTGTGATGCAGCATTATTAAGAAATAAACAAACCACCACCACCAAACAACAAAGCATATAGATGTCCTTACCAATACATCCCTGCCATTTTTGAGAGATCCAGCTCTAAGGACTGCAGAGCTAAGTACATTTTAGTTTTAAGTTTGCTGGGAAAAAAAAAAAACAAACAACAAAACAAACAACAAAACAATATAAGAAAAACTGAAAGGGACCAAGCAATGAAATCCAACTCACAGAACTGCCGGCTGACAAGCTGCAGTACTTGCCATCAGATTGAGCATTTAGAAATTGTAACTTTTCAGCCTGCATTCCCACTTCACATTAAATCCTCCCACCCACTGCGTGCACATGCAAGCCATGGTGATGAAGTCAGTAGGATCACCCCCAATGAAAATTTAAGCATGTAATTTTGTTTAGTTTTATGTATGTGGATGTAAATAAATATATTTGAGACTTACTTGTCTCCTGGCAACTTATATAGGTTCACAAGCCCCCTTAGATGCTTAGAAAACTCATCAAAATTTTTCTCTCTGAAAGGAAGTAGGGAAAAAAGTTAACATGTATCCAAATTTGTAACAGATAAGGTTGTGGTTTAAAAAGTTATACTAATATAGATATTAAGTCACTTCAGAAAAGACTTTTGCTACATGAAAGCTACAAAACGTATTCTTCTAGTGATCCAGCTTTAAAAATTCCATGAATGTAGCGCTGTGGCTTGGAAGAAACCATGCACAGCAGTCAGAATCAGAAGCATCTGAACCAAAGCCAGAAAATCCCCCCCGGAGAAGCAGAGAGATTTTGTGGGAAAGGGATGGTTATGAAACATTTTGCATCTCCAGACATAAAATAGCATCAGATCACTACCGCAAAGAAAAGCTTGTCAGAAATTGCAACAAACAACTCTTGTTGCTCACCTCAGATGTTGCACCAATTCTGGACAACTCTGAAAAGGAAAGGACATACGATATCAATGTCGAATGAAGCAACTTCAGTCTTTGTGCAGCACAGCAACTGTGAAACATTAGGACAGTAAAATTTGTGAGCATAGCTTTTCACGAGAAGGAATACAATGCTCACAACTACACATTGCTATGGTTCTAGTTCTGCTCGTCAGCCCCCTCCGGAAGAATTCAAGCAATACTCTTTCCTTCTTAAATGACTAATTTGAAATAAACTTTTAAAATTGTGAAGCTTTCAGGTTGAAAACCTATGATCTTCTACAGAGATATTAAAAATGGTCTGTTTTCAGAAGAGTGGCTAGGGCAATGTAAATAGCAAGCTCAAACTCTCATGCATGTGCAGAAGGGAATTTAAGCCATTTTCTTTCAGCATTCCACGTTTTAATACTTCCCACTCACAGATCTAAGTTTTAATAAGATTAATTTCCCTATCCTTCCTCCAGAAACAAAATTCTCAGGAACACAGCGATAACTTCCTCATATAATTTTGCTGTTATAAAACCACTTGGAGAAAAAGAGAGACCATCAGGAAAACAGTCCTTGCACACGTACACTAGGCCGGTGAGATTAACCCACAAGAACAGACTACTCCATGGAGGCTTTTACTTTCCACTAGAATGAGCAGCAGAGGTGTAATGCTAGGTCTAGGGAAACATTAAATATAATCCATTTCCTCTGTTCAAACAAAAGGGAGCCGAAATGGCAGTTCCAAAAACACAAAGGCATTACCCTCGTCTTGGTCAGTAATACATACCACGGGGTTTTCTCCATGGTGAGCCACCTTGACATCACACAGCAGCCCTGTAGGATCTAACTGGACTTCCACATAGAACATGTCTGAAGTGATGTAACATTCAGTGCCATTTGCACTAAGGTGAGATCCAAGGCTTACATACAAAACAAAACAAAAATTGCTGAGATGCACACAAAAAAACCAATCAAACCAGCAGTGAGATTATGATGTGTACAGATAAACAGGAAAAGCCTCAGCCATAAAATAAAGAAGCAGACCTACCCATTTTGTCTAGCTATAGACTCTAAGCGATCTGTCATGGCAGGCAGAGAAGATACTAGATGGAGAGAGGAAAGAACAAGGCTTAGTGAAATGATTCAACATTTCCCCAGGAGCGAGGCATCGGCAGTAAAACCAATCTCAACTAGTTACTCCCTCCCACGTCTTCACATGAGCGACTATATACATTATCTGTACTCAAAATACACGCAGAACAATTTGCATAGAGAAAAGCAAATGTTCTCAGAACTGCCAAGCGAGAAGGGATTTTCTTCTGCAAGTGGACTTCAGGTATGGGCATTTACAATAAAAGTAACGCGGACAATCTTGACTGGTACTGACTAGGATAAGTGTGCTTATGTACATGTGAGCGCACACCCACCAGGAATACTGTGAAATGGGCCAGCACCAAGCTTGCCTGCTTTAATGTTGTGGAGTATTTCCATAGCATATGACTGTTAAGCGGTTTGTAAAGCACATGTACAGAACGTACCAACCTTTTAATGCCTTCTGCAAAGTCTCCAAACAGCTCACCAGATGTTGGTGCCCCCCAGAGTTCATCACAACTCGCTTTTCCTTAGTCAGATAGAATAAAAATGTCCTTTTAGTGTATCACTCAGTGAGAGGGAAATATTGCAATTTTTGTTCAGTCAAGTGAGGTTTATTTAGGTAATTAAAAGCAAGTTAGATTTCATCCCAAAATTACATCCTCATTTTAATTCCAGTAGGAGAACAGTATCTATTTCAGAAGGAGGTAACAAAGGCAGGCCTGGAATTGATTTTTCATTTAAGCAACTTGCTCATCTGGAAGAACAGACTGTAGCAACTTTTTAATAGGCATAAGCTAAGAGTTACCTAAGAGACTACAGAGAAAGAACAAGACAGGCAAACTTTTAACACCATAATACACACGGAAACCTTTGATGTAGCTCTCCCCTGCCTCCTGCTGCTCCTTCCCCCCACTCAGAGACCACGTTTAACTAAGCCAGCACCAAGCTTTGAGTATTACCAAACAGGGAGCAAATTGCTTTACAAAACGTAACATCCCGAAAAAGCAACCGGCAGAATGGTTTGGGCTTCCCAGCACTGGCTGAAACCACAGGTTTGACCCTTTTCCTGGCACCGAGCTGACAGCTGCCCCATGTCAATTAGGCTGCAGAGGAGGAGGCTGTAATTAGGGAAGGCAAAAGCACGCCAGACAGAAAAGCTACAGACATCACTCCCTCCCCTGCACACTGTTGGGTGCAATAACTGACACGCCTCAACCACGCTGGCCCAGGAGGAAGCCAAGGCTTGAACAAAACCTAAAGCACTTTGAAGAGATCTAGCAAACCAACAACAGAATTATTACTAAAGAAACACCAGAAGCCCTCCTGCTCAGACCCCAACAATCCTCACCATGACTTGACGGACTAACTTCATGGTTTCTGTCCAAGGTCTGGCTTGGTTGTACTTTGCGTGAAGTCTTTCTAAGAGGGTACTCATCTTATTCAGCTTCTCCGTCTCTGTAAGACACAGGAATATTCAGAAAAAAGAATGAGACAATACTTGAAGGTTAACAAATAAAACAGTTTGGCAGTTGTATTGAAAATACTTTCCACTTTTAAGCTAAACACGATTTCAAAACACTTATTTACTGCTCATGTATCCCTGCAGCCTAGGCCTTAAGGTTAAGTAAATGTTAAGGATATATCACAAGCTACCAAAACCTAAAGGACCATAAAATGCCTACGGGCCTCTCGGGGAAAAAGCCCAGCTCCTATTCTGCATGGACTCTGAACGATGCTAAGTCCTGGCATGACAGGAATATATTGGGGCACTGTTTGAAGATACAACAGCATGGTCTGAAGATAAAGCTTTCCCTGGGCAGGAAACTGAGAGTGTAGAACACATCGTGTTAAAGCAGCGAGGTTAAGCTTTCTTTCCTGGATCCCCCTTCCCTCTTCCTGTTCTCTCTTCCAGCTCTCCAACTTCTTGTGCAGTAAAGACCATCACAGACCCTTCCATCACCAAAAACCTCAACCAAATGGGTCCAACTGCCAGTTGTCACAAATGCCCTGATCAGACACACTCCAGCCTCCCACTAGCTTGAAACTGAGGGCTGGTGCCTCTGCGGTGCTGTTCTAGAGGCAGGGCACGGCTCCATACACTGCAAAACAACGATGCGGCAGACAACTGTAGGGGTCATGGATCTCTACCAACCTAGAACCTACTCGGCCTTTACAAAACACCTCTCTTATCCCACAGACTCCCATCTAAGCCCTGTGGTTCTAGAACATCATTTCTGTGTGTTTTAAAAAGTTCCACTCTTATGAATATCTCCCTGATGAGAGAAAATGAGGGCTATGGGATCAGTGACTAAGCAAAACATTAGTGTTGGACAGTTCAGCCAAAAAAAGTTCCAAGATAAAATGGTTCATTTTTTCCCTACCATCTATTCAGACACACGCACAAAGAGAACGCTGGTTTCAGGAGCATTATAACGTTGTCATTTTTGCTAACAGACAGGTTTTTCCTACACTTGCGTTTGTCAAAAAAAAATCCCAGGGGCCACCACTGCCAAAACAAACCCTGTCACTGGCGCTAGTGTGTCCAAGGCAAACAGATGTCTGTGACATTTTAACTGCTACGGCATGCAACTACAGAGTAAACCCTCACCTGCAAAATATCAAGGGTTTGTTTTCATCACTGCTGCAAGTACAAATTGCAGACCTAATGCAGACCCCAACAAATCCAAGTGTAGGAAAGAAATAGGCAGTTTCAGACACTTTATACCTCTCTGCTACGCGAGAATCGCAGGACAGCTAAGGTGGGAAACCACCTCTAGACATCACCCAGCCCAAGCCAAGCCACCCGCAGCAAACTGCCCACCCAGGACCCTGCCCAGACGGCTCATGAACAGCTCCAAGGATGGAGACCCCACTGCATCCCGGGGCACCCTCTGCCAGTGCTTGGGCACCCTCAGAGAGATAAAACCGTTTCCTGACGCTCAGGTGGAGCCTCTTGTTTGCGCCCACGGCCTCACCCCCATGAGCCGGGGTCCCTCTGGGGCTGTGTACAGCCCGGGGCTCGCCGGCAGCCCAGGGGCAGCGAGAGCATTGCCAGGCCTCAGCGGCCACCGCCTGAGGAGAACATTCGCCTTTATTTCCTTCCACATGGAGCCCGCCCCGCAGCCTGCATCGAGCCCCACTGGCCCGACCGGGGGAACGAGCCACGGCGCCGGAGAAAGCCTAGGACGGTGCCACCGGCCGCGGGACCCTCGCCCCCCCTCCAGGGCCGCAGCCCCTGTGCCGCCCCACAGGGAGGCACCTCGGTCCCAGCCCGAGGCCGGGCCGCGCCGGGGTCCGGCCCGTCTCCTCACGGCGCCGGCGGGAAGCCCCAGCGCCAGCCGCGCCCCGCCGGCGGCACTCACCCTCGGCACCGCCCGGCGCCGCCTTCATACCGCGGCCCGGGGGACGGGCGGCCCGCAGGCGGGCCGCAGCACCAGCGTGGCTTCGGGCCGGGAGCGGAGGGAGGGAGGGGGGAGCCGCGGCCGGGCCGCTCCGCACCGGCCTCACACGGCGGCGGCCGCCGCCATCCCTCCGGCCGCGGCTGCGCTGCGGGCGCGCAGCGCTCCCCACCTCTCGCGAGAGCAGGCACTTCTCGCGAGAGCGCGGGAGGGGATGGAGCGGGGCGGGCGCGGCGTGTGGCGGCAAGCCCCGCCCCCGCCCCCTCCTCCCTCCTCCCGCCCTCCCTCAGGCCGGGCAGGCCCCGCCGCCAGCCTAACGGCTTCAGCCCGCAGCAAAGCGGCGGGAAGCCGGGACCGGTAACACCGTGCCAGGCCTCGCAGCGCTGAGGGGGCGGCGCGTCCATAACGATTCGTTACGGGGTGGAGGGGAGGGAGGGGGCGCTGTCCCCGCCCGCACCCCAAATAAAGTTTCACTCGAAGCCGGCGAGCGCGTCATTGCGCGCGCGCGCGGGGAGGTGGCCGCAGCTCTCGCGAGAGGACGGGCCCCGCGCGCTTCCCCTCCTCCGTCAGGTCTCGCGGGATCGTTCGCGGGGCGGAGGGCGGCGGTGGCGCTGCTTGTCGCTGCTCTCGCGAGAGGCGGCGGGTTCTCGCGAGAGTTGGCGGGTGCCCCCCTTGGACGCGGAGCCGTTTCGCTTTGGGAAGTGAGCGGGGGGCGGCGGTGGGGCGCGGCGGGCCGGGCCGGGCCGGGGGGGCGCGGGCGGCGGCGGTGCCCGGTGGGCCCTTCCGGCTGAGGGATCCGCTCGGGGCCCGGCAGCCCGGTGCTGAGGGGGTGGGGAGGGATCGCGGGCCCAGGCCCCGCCTTCCCGGGGCGCCCCCGCGGCGGCGCTGCCCTCCGGGCCTGGGCCCCTCGGATGAGGCGGTGAGGCCGGTGCCCTTCCCCCTCCCCTCCCGGTTCCTGCCCCCCCCGCCCCCTCCCCGCTCCCCTTCCGCCTCCTGCGGGGCCTCCAGCCGCCGCGGGCCCGCGCTCCCTGCCCCGCTCCCCATGTAGGAGGGGGTGTTGGCGGCAGGGAGGGCCGAGGCCGGCGTGAATGGTGCCAGGAGCGGGCGCTGAGCAAGTTTGAAGTTTGGGGGTTTTGGAGGATTCCCCCCCTCCCCTCTCTCGAGCACAGTGGAGGAGGAATGCCAAACCCGGAGAGACATGGGGGCAAGAAGGACGGGGGCGGCGGGGGGTCCCTGCAGCACGCGCCTGGCAGCGGCAGCTCAAACAGCAAGGAGAGGCACCGGCTGGCCTCCAGGCACAAGAGGCATAAGTCCAGGCACTCCAAGGAGTCACCGCTGGCAGCCCAGGAGACGGCAGCACCCTTGGGTGCGATGATCAAGCCGCTGGTGGAGTACGATGATATCAGTTCGGATTCGGATACCTTCTCCGATGATGTGGCCCTCAAGCTGGACAGGAGGGAGAACGAGGAGAGGAAAGCCGACAGGAGCGAGAGGATACAGAAGCACCGGCACCACCAGCACAAGCGCGTGCGTGAGCTGATGAAGAGCAAACAGGCAGAAAAAGAGAGGAAGTTAGAAAAGAGCCTGGAGGCATCCAGCAGGTCCGGGTCCACCAAGGAGAGAATATCGGGATCCTCCAAGAGACTCCTTGAGAGCGACGAGCACCCCAAGTCCCTGTCCTCAAAGAGTAGCAACAAGGAGTCTCGGTCGGCCAAGGCACACAAGGAGAAATCCAGGAAGGACCGAGAGCTCAAGTCCAGCCACAAAGAGCGCAGCAAAAGCCATCGGAAAAGGGATGCTCCAAAAAGTTACAAAACAATTGACAGTCCGAAGCGGAAATCCAGAAGTCCTCACAGAAAATGGTCTGACAGCCCGAAATTGGACGACAGCCCCTCAGGAGCCTCCTACATCCAGGAGTACGACCTCAGCCCTCCCCGCTCTCACACATCCAGTAACTACGATCCCTACAGGAAGAGCCCCGGCGGCTCCTCGCGCCGACAGTCAATCAGCCCACCCTACAAGGAGCCCGTGGCTTACCAGTCGAACACACGCTCTCCCAGCCCTTACAGCCGGCGGCAGAGGTCCATAAGCCCCTATAACAGGAGGCGTTCGTCGAGCTACGAGCGAGGCAGCGGGTCGTACAGCGGAAGGTCACCCAGCCCTTACGGCCGCCGGCGCTCCAGCAGCCCTTTTGCCACCAAGCGCTCTGTGAGCCGAAGTCCCATTGCCAGGTGTGTGCTCTTGCCCTGGGGAATGGGGAAGTGGTCGGGGTGGCTCTGGCCATGGGAGGGGTTAACCCCCTTCCGCATCTTGCTGGGGCCCAGGTCACCAGCTGCCTAAGTTGGCTGCAGAGTGATTTGTGGGAAATCCCTTTGGTTAGGTTCGTGGCAGTTACCTTTAAAGTGGTGGTCACACTCTGGAAAACATCTCCCTGAGTGGTGGTAGGCAGCGTCCATGTTGGCTGTCAGCAGAGAGGCCTAGGGCTGGATGAGCTCCTGGGATTAAATTACACCCACCTCTGGAGGTGGCCCCTGCAGGAGGGCCAGGGCTTGTGGGGAGGGTTGTGCTCTGAAGGGAGATGGAGCCAAGAGCTCCTGGTGCGGGATCTGGTGTGCTTCCCTGGTGAGCAGTTCAGCCAGGGAGAATGTTTTCACCTATTTCTGGAAGCCTTTCTATCTGGTTGCAATGTGTGGGGACTTGATCACGCTTTTTCACTTCTTTTGAGTGTATCTTGCTCTTTCTGAACTGACTTAGCTTTTCTTTTTTTTTTCCTTGAATTAGAGATGACCACACGTAAACTCCATCTTTATAGCCTAAACTTTCTTTTATCAGTACTAGAGTTTCTTGCTTCCATTCTGAAATGGGGGCATTCTGGAAGGGCAAGTAGGAACCAGCTGTATTTTTGCTTAACTATACTTTTTTTTTTTTTTCTTTTCTTTAGTCAGTAACCTTGCTACAGAAGGCAACTAATATTTGAAGGTAGTTCTGTGTGTTTTATTTCAGCTGTTCGTTAATCATCCTGTTACATGCACGAATACATAGTCTAATGTTGATTCTTCTTTTCTAGCTTCAGCTTATGTTAAGTGAGTTTCCAGTTGTCACCATGGGTGCTGGGGAGCTTTGGTTGTAGCTCCATGGCAATTAAGATGTGACCTGGAATGTAATCGCTATAGAAATGCTCTGCGCTGTGTTAGCTGTGCTGCATCCTCTGGTCCAAACAGGAGCTGTGTGCGAAGAGGCTGCCTCCAGAGCGCATTTATGTGATCAGCAGTTCCCAAAGAACGCAGGGCTTTTGGAATTTGGCCTTTGTTGCTAAAGCTCTTCTCTTAACTTCAGGAATACCGTCTTCCATAGTGGGCTTGAAATAGTGCCTTTGTCCTTGCTGCGAGAGAGGTGTGTTGGTTTTAGCACCCTGGAAGCTGTTACGTAAAATCTACTTATTTCTGCTGTGATTTTACATAGTGAAAATTTCCTTCAGGCTGTTTCTCCTCTGCCCTGTTTTCTCTGCGTACACCTGGGAGGTTCTGAGGGATAGTCCTTGCTGCTTTACTTCTCCATCCCTTCAGTCCTTTTTGCCCTGGTGGCGTTGCTCTTGCATGTTATTTCCTAATACTTTTGGAAGAGTAAGAATACAGTAGTAGAAAATGTATGTATAATTCATGATATAATTGTGTATTATGGCACCTGTTAAATGTCCATGTTCAGCCCTAACCAGGGAGAAACCATGTGGAAATGGGAGCAGTATACTAAGAGGTGGGTTTTTTTTTCCCCCAGGTTACTCCACTTCCCAGGAGAAGCTTACTTTTTCTGTAAATGGCTAGTTCTGATTTGAGAGATCAAGCAGTTACATTTTCCTCATCTTAATTATGGGAGCAACTTTGAGGGACTTTGTGCTGCTTCCCTGAACTTCCATACTCGCATAAGAAACTTTTTAAGGGCGTCTTTGACTCACTGACAAAATGCTGGACCCCAAACCAAAATAGATTCCAAAGGTTACTTACTGTTTACGCTCAGCTTGTACTGAATTCTTTGAATCTCTGACTTCAGTTGATAACCTGCTACTCTTCTCTCTTTTCTGGGCAGATAATTTACTCTGTTATGTATTCTTTTAAAGCAGAACAGAAGCCATGGATTACACCTTCAGAAAACATCCATCTGAAGCGATTTTAGTAAAGGGACAGAGGGGGATTTAATGCATTTTACCTATGTTAGGCAAATTGTAAGTTATAATTCATACATTAGTTTTGCTTCACTGAGCTTGCAGTCTGTGGAAGTTGATGGCCTAATGCCTGCTCCAGCAGCCCGTGGTGGGGCTGCCCCTCTGCTGACGGCAGTTCAGGAGGAGCTCACCTGGAGGAGTGGATTGGCCTGAGCCTTCCTTGCCAGCTTTGGTTCATCTGCTGCAGATGAGTGTGTAAATGGAAGCAGCTGACTTTGCACTGGAGTAGCTGGGGAGCAGCGGCGTGACCTCTTGTGTTGGCTCCTGTGGAGGGGCCAGAACACTTTTGGAGAGAAAACATCTTTAACTGGCACGCTCACTTAGGCAGCGAGCATCTGACTGTGGCTTAAATTCTTCAGAGGAGGTAACACAGGCTTTTCTGGGACACTGAAGTATTTCCACTACCGACGATCCAGTTTGTGTTCTGGGGTGGGTTTTTTTTTTAGCGCATTCTGTGTTTTCTTTAATCTTCCATGTCCAAAACACAGTGTTAGGAAACTGAATCAATGTGCTGTGCTGATTGGAGAATATACAGAATGTTTGCATTTCAAATGGCTGTGCAAAACAACTTGCTTTCAATTTAGGAGGAAATGAGGATGATTTGGTCAGCAGGGAAAATAACAGATGTGGCTTGCCATTCCTTGTAGCAACTGTTGTCGTTGCAGCTAAAACTAGAAGACGAAATTCCAGAGTCCTTCAGCTTGCTGAAGGTGGGTTGTGCTCTGTACTAAGTATAGCTGCTAAGTGTGAGTGCGTGCACGTGCTGTAGTAGTGGCCACTGTTACGCAGATTCTTGCCGTGGCAAAAGGTCGTTGGGCATTCATAAATAAGAAACTTTAGCCTTCTGTTTGAGCTTGTTTCCTGAGCAATTAGAACACGGGGCACTCAGTCAGGCTTCCCAGTTACTAGTTCCCACTGTACTCTTAACATCTGTTGTGGTTTGGAGCAGATAAAATACTGTAGGCAATAAAAATATCTGTAGGCAGTCCTAGGAGTTTGTCTAGTGGATAATGTGGAAGTATGTGGATGTGGGGCTTTGTTCTGCCAACTTGATTCAGGGTCACCTCTACTAATAGCTATTAGCTGTGGTCGTTTTCAGCAGGAGGAGGTCTGGAGGGTTCTAGCATTCCCTCCTCCAAAGACCATTCTAATCTTCTGATCGTATCAGTTAAATTAATTGAGTAATGCTTTTTTTATTTGGATTTTCTAGATGAGCCATCGTCTCTGACTTCTTTATGTTAATTCACAGTTGTCATGGTTAGTATCTTACATTTCTAATTTCCTGTGCTAGAGAGACGATAAGGTGTTTTTTAACCCTGGAGCATTTCTATCCAGAAAAAGAACTGCATGTGAGACCGAACTGCCCCCCGCCCACCCCTGATAATCTTAGCGAAGCGAGTAAGCTAGAGAGTGTTGCCTTAACACACATGGAGGGTGAAAGTGCTAACTAACTGGCTGCTGCTAAAGGCATGAAAAGATTGTTCCAGGGCATGGAAAGAGTCTTCAGAAAGCCTGTGCATCTTCTGTCTTACTGCATCTTTTTTTTTTTTTTTTTGTTATCCAACAGTGATAAAAGCAAGTGTTGCTGTGGAAGGCCACCCCTCCACAAGCACTGTGCTGTGGTCGTGGTGGGGCTGTTGATGGTTTAATAATACAAGGCAATATTTGTTGCAGAGTGATTATTACTGCTTGTGTTGATAGAGCTGGGAAAGCAGACAAGCTGCTGGATGCGATGCCTTTTCCAGGTCTAACAAAGAAGCTGTAAACACTGAGCTGCAAAATGGGCTTAAGAAATGACAGCGCTCTAACAACTATAGGTAATTATCATTAGGCAACAGAAGAGAAAAGGTGTGAGTGGTGCCTGTGGAGAGGAGAAGGCCACGGGGAAGGAGTAAGTGGGTTTAGTCCTGGTGGAACAGAGGACGGGTGTATTTGCTGATGGAAGGCAGGGGATCACCCCCTGCTCTTGGAAGCGCTGCTGCAACTTCTGCAGCAACCCTTGCGTAAGAGGGTCCTGTCCGTGCACCCCACCACTTCCCCCAGCAGTTATCTTTCCCTTGTTTGTCTCTACACAGGTGTCTTTGGTGGCTGCATTTCTATGTAACGTTATTAAAAATGAGGTTAAAATTGGACTTTGGGAGAAATTTGCTTTCTATCAGATCTGCCAAGCAATTTTGTTGAGAATGTTGCTCTGCAACCAGTCGTATTGGAGTCACTGTTGCAGGAGGATGTGAGACAGGGAGCAGGAAACAGGGTATTGCAGCACCTGAAACAGTCTATCCTGAAAGAACAGCGATAGGGAATGCTAACCCCAAAACTTTGTGGTTGCAGTAAACTAGGTCCTAGGGGATTCATTAGGAATGTTTTCCTTAGCCTGCAAATGTCTTTGAGCACAGTGAAAACAGAACTGCTTTTTCAGTTCCTGGCAGTGTTGCACTGGGATGTGGCAGGTGAACTGCTATCCAAAGGGTAGACTGTGTCCGAGACCGTTAATTCATTAAGGAGAAACCTTGGAAAAAGAGATGACCCTGAAGCGGCATTCCCATTACAGAGCAGTGCGTTAAAGAGGAAAATAGTTGAGTGGCTTCAGATGACACCTTTTGTTTTAATTTTTTTTTTTTTTTTCCTCCTGGTTGTATATTTATTCTGTAAGTCTAAAGGTAAGGGCTACCTACAGCTGAGGTGTTCTTTGACCGCTGTTAGCACGAGGTTTGGGGTTGTACATACTAGGGAGAGGGCAGCGTGCTTGTGCTTGGAGTAGCAGGGGAAGAGGGTTGTGTGAAACTCCGCCACCGTGCAGGCAGAGGTCTGTCCATCCCTGAAGGGTGCTGCTGGTGTCTGTGAGGAACTTCCCATTAGGCTGTCTTGGTTCTCCAGTTTATTTTCCAGACATTTGTTGTCTCAGGATAACGTTACATTTGTGTAGCGCTGTAAACAGTTTAGACCTTGTTGTTAATTACCTTCTGAGTACGATTACAAGCGAGCCAGCACCTACTGTGCTTAAACCTGCTTGCAGTGAGGTGTTTTTTCTATCTGCTGTGGAGCTAGGTTTTGAGAGAATTTCGTATTTTCAAAACCAGATATGTTCTGAGTAATAAATCACAGAATAAAAATAAACTTCAAGCATAGCTTCTATTACAGTGTTTGCAGGGTCTGATCCCAATGGTTTTTGTTTTCCTGTTGGCTCACGCAGCTTCTAAACCCGTCAGAGCCCACGTGTACAGTTAAAGCATCGTGTCCCTTAACCTGCGGCGTCCTAGTTCCTCCCAAAGTGGAGGCAACGGTTCTGTCTTGCCTGTAATTCTGACGTGGACGCTGGAAGCACCAATTTCCAGTTCCATTTTATGGTTTTTTATCTTGTTTCCACATAGGTCTCCACTGAACTTCTGGTTACTGCTGTCTTCTGACTAGTTTCACCCTGTGCTCATGGTGTAACCCAGTGGCGTGAGGTGTTTCCTGCCTTGCTTGTTGCTTGTATCACAACACAGATTTTGTGTGTGTTTTTTATTTCTGCGTATGTACCTAATTGAGAGCCCATTTACTGCAGAGGAAGACTGAGACCTTCAGAACATACCTCAAACAGAATTAAAATTCCTGGGTTGTTCCCCCCGCCCTTCTCCTGAATCGCAATATAGCAGATTTGATTTCTGATCATAGTTAAAAAAAAAAACAGAGGGAAAATTTAGCTTGAAGTGAGAGGTTTCCTGAGGCAGCATTCCCGTGAGGGCTAGTCATATTTTATCCGTTGTTTCCTTTAAAGTTGTGCATAATTATTGTGAAAGATTTGTAAACTGCCAGCTCAACCTCTCGACTGAAGTCTTCTGTTTAGTGCATGCATCTGTGATCTCGCCTCTGCCTCGAGGCTTGTCCCATCTTGATGCTTCATTTCTGTCGTAACAGTGTGATTGTCAGGGTAGTCCTGGCACGGGGAGAAGGCTGGATGATGACCTGAAATTTGTACTGCTTTAGTCGATAAACTCTTTTCAGCAGCTTTAGTGTCTTTTCCTGACAGGTGTTATGGACTCTCTGAACTTAGCTGACAAATAATGGATTCGAATTCTTTTCAAAGAGAGCTGTTGGTGTTGGTGAGTAGCTCAGAGCTCGAGAAATGCTTTGTTTCGTTTATCTTCTCCCCTTTCTCTCTGCAGGAAGTCTGTGAAGTCCCGAAGCCGAAGTCCTGGGTATTCAAGACACTCATCATCTCACAGTAAAAAGCAGAGGTCTGGGTCACGCAGTCGCCATTCCAGTATATCACCGACAAGGCTCCCGCTGAACTCCAGTCTCGGGGCAGAACTCAGCAGGAAGAAAAAGGAGCGAGCGGCGGCGGCAGCAGCTGCAGCCAAGGTGGATGGCAAGGAGGCGAAGGGCTCACCTGTTTTCCTGTCTAGAAAGGAGAACAGCTTAGCTGAACTGAAGGAGCCCGGAACAGAATCTAAAAAGGTCGTCAAAACTGCTAAGTCTGAAAAATCATCTTCAGATACGGAATTAGTTAATTTACTGTATACGAATGCAGAGACTAAAGCCCCTGCAGAGACAACAAAAATCAAGGCAGAGGAGAACTCTGAGAGGAAACACCCTGTTCCAGTTAGAGAGTCAAAACAGACGGGAACAAAAGACTTGAAGCCTGTAGCAGTGGTAGAGGACCTCCTATCTCCGAAAGAGACAGACACAGCAGAGAAGGAGATTCCACCCCCACTACCCTCAATAAAATCACCTCCACCACCTCTGCCGACAACCACGCCACCGCCTCCAGCTCCGCCGTTGCCACCTTTGCCTCCATCACCTGCTGTTCCACCTTTGCCACCATCCCAACCGACTCCCGTTCAGGTCCCTACTTCAGCCCCAACGTCTTTGCCATCTTCTTCCCACCCAAGGACGTCTACTTTATCCTCTCAGGTGAACTCTCAGTCCTCTGTCCAAGTCGCTACAAAAACACAAGTGTCTGTGACGGCTGCTATCCCACACCTGAAAACTTCAACATTGCCTCCGCTTCCGCTCCCCCCTATTTTAGTTGGGGAAGATGACTTGGATAGGTAAGGTCACACAAGAGCATCCTGTTTGCATTTCAAAGCCAAACATTGAAATAAACAGATTCTTTTGTTTAGTTTGACAGTTACTAGCCTATCCTGCAGAGTACGGTGAAGACTATGCTGCTGGTATAAGTGCCTTATTGCACAGCCATTTGTGGTTTTGCCCTTGTCAGGTGTACATGGAGACTTTTATGATCCTGTGTAGGTAGTTACATCTTATCTCAGTGAGAAAGAGAGCTGCGGCTGCTGTTCTAATGTTGATTAGTGAAGGTTTCACATCACTCTTTGTTCATATTTATTATGGTAATGAAACATGGATCGGGATTTATGCACCCTTTTGCATTGCAGCCATTTGCATAGGCCTATTTTGAATTTTTTTTCTTTTTTTTCATTCCTCCAAAACCTTTACTTAAGTAACAGGGAAGAGCTTAACAATTCTGATACAAGAACACAAAGCAGAGCTATTTGTGTTCCAAAGCCATAGAACATGCAGGCAGTGCCCGCATGTAAAAAATGGTGTTGGATTAACTTAAGTAATTGTTAAGTAATACAATTCGTATTACTTAAGAAGTAGGTAATGCTTGTTTGAAAGAGTTTAAACATGAAAGAGTGAAACTGCACCTACTTCAACTTTGTTTTTTAGTATTTCTAATCAAAGCATGTGACCTTAATTCTGTCCTGTAGTTGTAGCTCTCGCTGCTCTGGGTCTTGGCCAATGGTGGTCTTGGCTTCTGATATGAACTGGTCTGAAAAACCTTCCTGCGAGGGTTTTCTTTTTTGGGGGAGGAAGAGAACAGAATATCCAGAATGGAGATGGAGAAGAAGAAAACCAAATCTGCCCCCTCGCCACCCCACCCACTCCCCCTTTTTTTTTAGCTGTTAGTATGTTGTAGCACTGTTAATGTCAGGTCATCACTGATACATCTTTTTTTTTATACTTGATCTGCTTAGCCTGTAGTTCCCCAACAACTTCTGTATCTTACCTAGTACATCTCTAGCGATGGTTGGAATCTCATTGGTTAGTAAAGCGTGGGTTTTATTGAATAGTATGTTACACGATAGTTATGACGATATAACGACCCTGTGGTTGAAGTGAGCACAGTATGTTACGTGTTCCGATTTAATTGATTTTCATGGTTTGTCCTGGTGTCGATGTAAATTAGGGTTATGTTGTCACTGTGATCAACATAAAAGTTAGGCTTGTGCATGTTTGTTGCCCTTCCTAAGCTGCGTAATGTTGTTCAGCAAACACCTGTTTAGTTTAAATGTATCTGTGATGAGCGGTAGCTTTAGCAGGCTCCAGGTTTTTCCCAGCTCAGATGCCAGTCTAAGCAAGATTTTGCTGCTGTATTGCTTTATTTCCAAACACAGAAACTATCTTGCAAATCCTGTGTTTTATTTCTCTGGCCACTCACACCTAGAGCTCTTTTCTACCACCCAGGTGTGGCTTAGTTTTGTAAAAGTGTTTTCTCTCTGCCATCACTATGAACTTAGGAGCATGGGCGATAACGCAGCTGGTTGCTAAGCTTAGTGAATGGGTTTATAGTGACTTTTTCCCAATAAAAGAATGGGAAATCCCACTTCATTTTGCTGGGTCTAGTGGCAGTTGCATATGGCACTGACTTGAGTGCTGAAGCTCACTCTTAATCAACTGCCTTTGTGTTCATGATCAACATCTTTCTAGGTAGATTTCTGTTTTCATGGGCTGAGACTGGGAGAAAGTTCCAGCTCTGAGACCATGGTAGGCACAGGATTTGGAGATGTGCTTTGAAGTGTCCAAGTACAAAACATGCCTCATTCAATTAGAGACTCTTTAACCTTTCTTGATGCTTCTGAACCCTCAAGATTTATCATCTGTCTATAATGCTTTCAGACTTCACAGCAGTCGAGGTGCACCGTGGGTCGCTTCACCTAGCAGGAGGTGTAGCAGTGAGGAGAGGAAAAAAGCTGTTTAGAAGCAAGTGATACAAACTTTTTTACGTGTTTGTTACACTCAGAAGTCACATAGATTGCTTAGGACCCTGGGAACACGTGGTTGCCTGTACACAGCACTAACCTAGTGAAAAATGCAGATCTGGCTGATGGCATTTCTGCGATTTCAGGGGAGGGGGAGAAGGGAGGTAGCTCCTAGGAGCCTTTGTTCGGCATTTGGCGTTCGCACTTTGTCGTTTTTCTGCTTGGGTGACTCCGAAAGGTCTGTTTGGCTTTCTCACTTTGAAAGAAAGGCCTGGTGAAATGTCCAGACCTTCTGGAGGTAATTGAAGTTACAATAACCTTCTAGTAGCACTATTACTGACATGCAAATAAATACATAAGTGGCCATACTAAGCACAGATAACTGTGTTGGCAAGAAAATGGTTAACTGTTTGGTACAAGGGAGAAGGGATTTGGTGAAAGGCTGGGCATCTTCAGGTTAAACCTACAAACCCACCTTTGCCCTTCCCAAGAAAGCCTTGCAAATAAGGTTTTTTTTTATATGTGTTTGGAAGAAGGCTGAATCATTTTGTCAGGGTCACTTGAGCCCAAGCTTAGTGTATATATGAAATATTTAAAATACTGTCAGGAACAAATGAATTGCCAAATAGAAGTGGATGAAACAGTCACAGAAACTGCTTTTTTGCTTTTTTTTTTTTTTTATTGCTGTGAATGTTGAATCTGTAAGAGCTGGACACTAGATCAATGCTTCAAACACACGTGAAAGCTGTAAAGAAAGCCAAACCCGGCTGATCCGCTCAGTTGGAGCAAAGTCTCCTGCCTCCCACGTGTGGCTGTAGGTCCTGGCTGTCCAGGTCTTGCTTGGAGGAACCTCTTCGGAGCTTTAGCACGGATTCTGCCTTGGTGAAGTGACCCAGCTGGGCATTGCTCTGCACATTAAGAATCAGCAATTAATGGGGAGTGAGCTTCAGCCCGTACAGCTCTCTCCCTTCTGGTATTTCTAGGATATGTACTGCTGGTGATAGCACCTGTCAGCAAGCGCTTTCCTCCAGAGCTCTAGGCAGCTGTGACGTGCAATTAGTTCCGTGGCTGCTTAGCAGTGGAATAAGATTGTTTTCCCCCATCTTTTACAGATGTCAGAGCTCACTGCCAGCATAGTCTCCTTTTTTTTGTCTCGCTTGTTTCTTACCTACATTTCACAAGAGATCGTTGTGCAGATTAGGCGGTGTCTAATAAAAAAAATTGGGAAAATGACCTACTTCCATCAGTTCATTTATATGGAGCTCTCTGTGCTAAGCGTCAGACCTGGTGATGCTGACAAACAGCAAACCTCCTGCTGGCTGCCCTAAAAACAGACCTGGGAACGTTGTTCGCATCTCTTAATCTTTTTCTTTTCCTGGTGACATGGAGATTTGCGTGGAGAAGAATTCCTGGCTATTCAGACCTAGGAATTCTCCCTACTGCATATATAAGAGAAGTCAGTCTCTGTTTATGAGACTCTTGCCAGTTTAGACCAAGCTTCTGATGCCATTGGTGATTTGATTTTCAAAACAAAAGTCAACTTTTGGATTCTCAGGAATATCTACAAGTCAGAGCTATGTTTCAGTCCTTGCTAAGTAGCTAAAAGTTACTTACGTAAAGAGATTTAGTTCTGCGTTCATATTTATAGTGGTCCTTAAGTCATGCGTTTAGTTTCATTATGATAAATGGACTAAATAGAGGAAGTAAGGGTCGGAAAGTAGGTGCTGGCTGACAACCTGAACTGTCTTACAGGAAACTCAGAATATAACTACTTATTTGTGCAAATTGAGCAAGTTCTAGTTGCAGAGTTATGTGTTCATTTGAAGCCAGTGCATTCAAGCCGAACACTTTTCTCTCCTGGTGTATTATCATTGTAAAACTTAAGGCTGTTTTGTTTTATACTTGGTTAATTTTGGCAGTTAAACTTGGGCTCTTAACTTGGGGTTCTCAGATAGAGAGCTGTTGTCCTACAGTAGGCTTTTTTTGTTTGCTAATTGGCTGTTAAGTCTGACTTTTGTATTGTATTAACTTTTCGGAGTTTAGTCCAAAAGAGATTCTTCCTCCAAAACCTGTGAAGAAAGATAGAGAGCAGAGACCACGACACTTACTCACGGACCTCCCGCTCCCTCCAGAGCTCCCTGGAGGGGATCCATCTCCTCCTGACTCCCCGGAACCAAAGGCAGCCACACCACCTCAGCAACCGTTCAAAAAGAGACCAAAGTAAGGCTGGTTTTCTTCTTTTTTTTTTTTTTTTTTTTTTTTTCCCAGCTTTTGTAAGTTGTGAGGTTTTCTGTTTCTTCACACAGATGTCAGTCGAGGTTTCCAAAGCTTTAGCTTTCAGTGTGTCCTGCTGCGCTCCTAGACGAGCTGACTGCACGCCCTACGCTCTGCGTGGAGATGGAGCTGCTGAAAGTGCAGCAGATTTTGAAATTGAATCTGGCAGCTGCTTTGCCAGCTCTCAGCAGCCTCCCCACCATTTATTGGATGAGGAGAACACTTAATGTGAACTTACTTATAAATCTTTAGCCAGATTTAGTTCAGTCGTTTCAAAATTCTTTTGTCCTCAGACTTGTTTGAGTGCTGTCTTTATTGCGGGAAGTGAAACGTGGAGAAAAGAAATTTGTATTTATGAATTTTTTGAGGGTGTGTTGTTTGCTTTGTATTTCTGAATTTTTTGATGGTGTGTTGTTTGCTGTGGGTTGTTTCGTGTCGGGACCACTCACAGCTGAAGGCCACTTCCCCCGTCTATTTGAGAATTAACAGTACAGCAGTTTGGGAAGAAGAAGAGGCTGTGGAAATTGTGCACCCAATGGAGACAATGGTTCAGGCTCTGTACTGAAGCTGTGATGGATTCTGTTGTCTTCCCCTCTGACCATTTAAATGGTAAAATTGCTGGAGCGTGTCGTACTCGATCGCCAGCCACATCTACCCTTGAAAACTCTCTCGTCTTTTGATTTAGCTGTGCCTGCAGGCCAAAGAAACCCTCTGATGAGAATCCCTGTGTAAAGCTCTTGGTGCTGCTAGAAGTTGGTCCTTTCAAATAGGATGCACACACCTTTTCTGCATGCGTGATTGAAGTATTGCTCATGTTGCAAGGCATGCAGAACTTCCCCTGATAACAAAATTTATGCGATTGTCAAGGGAGCAAGTTCCCTTGGCATTTTGTACACGGAGTGCTAGCTATACTTTCTTTCAAATAAAAATCAAATGTCCAGTTTCCTGCAAAAGATTCCAAACATTGATTTTTGTCCTACTAGCAAAATTCCTTGGTATGTTTTAGATAAAGATATACTGGTTTGGTTCTCTTTCAGGCTACTCTCAAAGTACGTAATGAGATCTTTATAGAAATCTGTGTAGCTAACTGCGTACCCCAGGTAGGCTACAGCAAAATGCTTCTGCCACCTCCAAGTGTGTGGAAATGAGGTGGTGTAATATCAATTCTGCTTGTCTTCCCCCCTCTTTGCACTCCTTATTTCCCCAGGAGGAAGAACGTCTTGCTCGTTAGCTGTCTGCAGCTGATAAATGCATAACTGAAGGGAAAAGATCTGATAGAGCGCTCTGGCTTTAGTATCCGAATGAAATAGAAGGATAATATTCCTCTGGCAGTGCCTGTTATCTGGAGCAGTTGAGATTCCATAGCATGATTCATTAAACTACTGAACACTCAGTTGCTTAGGAGCGTTAAGGCAGGGTGCCTGAGCTTTGCTTTTCGGGTTTTTTTTTTTTTTTAGGATACAGCTTAAAACAGTCGAATGGGCACTCGTTTGAGGGATGGGGGGGTGAGGTGGAGCACCTGGGTGTCTCACAGTCCCGTTCCCTCTTCCAGAATCTGTTGTCCTCGGTATGGGGAAAGGAGACAGACGGAAAGCGACTGGGGGAAGCGTTGCGTGGACAAGTTTGATATCATTGGAATTATCGGAGAAGGGACGTACGGGCAGGTGTACAAAGCCAAGGACAAGGATACAGGTAAGGAAGCCCAAGTGGCTTCAGGTTGACTCCGCTTCTTGAAGGCCTTGTTACCGTGGGTGTGCTGCTTGAAAACCCGTTCCGGTGTTAGTGGTATTGCCAGTTAATGACGGATACCTGTAGAACTAGAAATGGCTCCAGCCCTGGAAAGAAAGCATTTGGATCAGGTGTTTTCAAAAGGGCCAAAAGAACAGAAGCTCTGAAATCCTAACGGAGGTAGTGCTGAGCTGCCCTCTCTGCTTGTGAAATCGCGTGTCCTGCGCATACGATTTGACACGGGGTGAAATGGTCATGGCAGGTATAGCTGTGGCAGGCATAGATGCCAGCCGAGCACCTGCTTTTTAAACGTGCCTTTGTCAGACTTTATTGTAGCAGAGCTCGTGAAAGAGACTGGAGCGGTTTCCAGGGTCAATTTATGTTCGCTTGAGTGACTTTCTACTGAAGCAGATTAGGAGGAGCACTGGTGTCATCTGTCTCGAGTTGTTGGTGTGATAACTTCTGACAAAAAATGAGTAGGATGGTAACTAAAGCTGTCTCCGCTGTTCCGTGGTGGACGTTGACTACGCTCGTGGCTACTCTCAGCTTCCCCCTGGAAACCCGCAGAGCTGTTAGCAGCGATGTGTGCGGAGGCTTTTGACACTGGCTTGTTCTGGCAGGTGAATTGGTGGCTCTCAAGAAGGTGCGACTGGACAATGAAAAGGAAGGTTTCCCCATCACGGCCATCCGCGAGATCAAAATCCTTCGGCAGCTGATCCACCGCAGTGTTGTAAACATGAAGGAAATTGTCACGGACAAACAAGATGCACTGGATTTCAAGAAGGACAAAGGTAACTACTTGCTGCGGGGTGTGGTTTTGATTAACCAAAGAGGTGATGCAATTCCGTTTGTTATTTCTTAGTGTAAAATTGAAAATCTAAACTCTGTAGACTATCTTTTTTTTGCATTCCTCCTTGATGCATGGTTCCAGCAAGTTTGGCCTTACATCAAAGGATAGATTCCAGTTAAAATGAGTTGTCACACTGCAGAGCAGAGTTAGACACAGGCTTAAAAGGATGCATTGCATTCCTGTAGAGTTGTAAAAGAGCAGTCTTTTTTAAAAAAGATATTAAAAAAAGCTTTTATGGGGTCACCTTTAATGCTGATTAGCGACAACAGACTTAGTAATAGTGTGAAAAGTTTTCTGTCCTCTCTCACTGTGGAGGCAGGGTGTTCTCACATCCCACTAGCTTTTGTTTGGGGCTTTGCCTTCCATGAGTACGAAGGGAACAGCACAACCATCGGTTCAGGCTATGCATAGCTGTAGTCTTTTCAATAAACTAGCTTGAAAGGAAAAACAGAACAGGTAAACACGACCAGGATTTCAAAGGAATTTATTTGAGGGGCATATTTTAATTTCAGATGTCAGCTTGATGTGTTAGAGAGGCTAATAAGTAGTTTTGGGTTCTTTTCCCTTGCGGGAGGAGGGAACTAAAATCTTCTAGGATGCCCAGTAAGTCCTAAATATCACAAGCCTGTGTTAAATAAAACACCAGCCAAACACACTCAAGAGTACAAAAAAAGCGTATTTCAGCAATTGAATCTTTCATTACTCCTTTGTCTTTCTTCTCTTGTCTTCAATTGTTTCTTTATTATATCAGGTGCCTTTTACCTTGTGTTTGAGTACATGGACCATGACCTAATGGGGCTGCTAGAATCTGGCTTGGTACATTTCTCAGAGGACCATATCAAGTCTTTCATGAAACAGTTAATGGAGGGGCTGGATTATTGTCACAAAAAGAATTTCCTTCATCGAGATATCAAGTGCTCCAACATCTTATTGAACAACAGGTAACCTGGGAGTAGATATGCTTCTGTCCAGGCTCTTCCCTGCGCTCCCCCTGGGTTCAGCTGCAAGCGCACGGTGGTTACCTTCACCTTGAGTGTGCTTAGGAACAGGAGGTGTTGATCCGCTGCAGGAATACGAACCTGCAGGCTTCCACCAGTGGTGTAACGAATGGTTATAATTAAGCAGTGGCTTTCCTGGGTGCTGCTGCTGGCTGTGAGCGCAGCTCTTGCTGCAAGGGTTGAACTGCCCTAACAACCTTCTACTTAACTTGCAGTTGGTAGCAGCCTCCCCACGTGAGGCTCTCTGCTCGCTGTTCTGCAGCTCCTTACAGTTCACTTTCTTTCATGTTGACTTGAAGTAAATGGTTCTCTGTGTACACTTGGTCTCCGTGGTATTTTGGCAAAAATACTGTTTATTGGAAGTGCCTGTATGCAGAGAAACCATTGAGGGTTAAGGTAGGAAGCAGCAGTTCTCCATGAATGCTCTTCCTTCTCTAGATAGCAGTGTTTGGCAGTAACATAGTTCTTCACAGAATACATAACGATTATTCCTTTGCTGTTAATTCTCAAGTCTTTATCTGGATACCCGCAAGAAAACTTGGAGCCTGTGAGAATGATACTGCGTGTAATTGCATCCACGAGTCTGGATATCCATCTAAAAAATTTCTCTGGGACATTGGGTTTGTGATAGAGTTGAGACTGTTTCTTTGAAGTATTAAAGAGGATCTGGAAAATTAAGACTGGCATATCCAAAAGCAATTACTGCAAACGTTGCTGTTTTAGGGGGGGATTTCCTTACCTTTTACTGCTTTGCAGCACGTGAGCCCAGCTGCGATTCAAACCAGCGACTGTTTTTTGTCTTTCAGTGGGCAAATCAAACTTGCAGATTTTGGACTCGCCCGACTCTACAGCTCAGAGGAGAGGTGAGGTGTAACGGGGTGGAGGAAGGGGGAAACGGCTGACATGGGTGGGATGAGCTCCCTTAGTATCCACATAGTCCCTTCCCTTGGACTCGGGCATTGCCTGAGAAATGATTTCCAGTGCAAGTGGTATAATGCAGCTCCAGCTCTTGGGAAAATACACTCCTAGCTGGTGTTAAGAGTTTTTCGTTAGACAAACCAGCTGATAAGGAACCCAAGTATCATCTCTGCTTGCCATGGGCCTGCCATGGACCATGTTTTGCTCTGAGATCCGCCAGTATGCAGTCATGGCAGCCTGCTGCTGCCTGTTGCAGGTCAGGATTTTTCAGCTTGGGTACCTATAACTTAACCTGTAAAGCTGCTAGCCACAGATTTTATTTAACTCAGGCAGGTGCTGTGGAAGCCTAGGCACTTGAAAGCCCGCTGCTGCTACTTACGTGCCCAACACCGCGATTTGGAAGTAAAAATTAGACTTTGTAAGGGTTTTGTGGCTCTTGTCATCCAGGTTATGTTTGTGTCTTGCATTTCAGCCGTCCATACACAAACAAAGTCATTACGTTATGGTATCGACCTCCAGAATTGCTGCTAGGTGAGGAGCGTTACACACCAGCCATAGATGTGTGGAGCTGTGGGTAAGTGCCTGGTTTGTATCTTTTGTCCTGTTTCGGCTCCAAACATCGGCACACAAAGAAAACAGGTCTAATGGAAGGTGTTCTCTGACTCGTGCCAGTTTCTGAAGCTGTATCTCTTCCAGCTAGGCAGAGTGTTATGGTAGTATAGGAATACTTCCAAAATTCTGTGCTTTGAGAAAATAGGTGTGTGTCACCTAAACTAAAACTATACCATTTAGGCAAAACTCCTCTATTGATGTGAGAGCATAAAAAGTGCCTGTTCTCACTATTTAAAAGCCAAACCAACCTGCCTTTGATCATGATGTGCCACTAAGATCAGAAGGGGTGACAAGCTTACTCTGTGCTGGTCATGGCTTCAGTGGATGGTTTTAATGACCTAATAGAGAGGTTTTCTGTGAGCTCTTCAGATCGCTCTGTTTGTCACCAAATTTTTCAGCTGCATCTAGGAAACACTTCAAAGTAGATGGTTTTGGTTTCTGGTGGTATAGTGAGCCTCCTGAACGGGAGGAGTCTGGGCAGTTCAGCCATAAAGATGGAAAGTTTTCCAAGTGGTTTAGAACCACAGACTCGAGGATTCAGCATTCCGAAGTGGGACTGGATTTCCCAAAGCCTATACTTCCCGTCGTGATATTCGCAGGTGAACTTTCATCAGAGCTTAGTAGGCAAACAATCCAGGTTTCTAAAAGTCAAGCCCTGCTAATGACTTCTGGAAACCCTGGCCGTGAGGTCCAGTGGCTGTTGGGTGCCCTGTGGGGTTAGCCCAGTTCCAGCAGACAGGTGCCTGTGTCAGCCCACGGCTATATTCGGTGCTGATTGTCATTCCTGTCGGAAGATTTAAGGATGGATGTTAATGTCTGAATGAGTCAGAGCTGTCCCCTCCCTCCTTCTCTTCTTTCCCTTCCAGCCGCACAAATGTGTGCATGTACAAGGCTGTATCCCGTGCTTGGCAATGGCAAACACTAAGCTACTTGGCAGCTGAGGATCGTTTGGGCCAGCAGATATTTCTAAAGTTAAAAAGATGAACGGGCTGAATCGGGAGGAAAATGAGATGCCTAGCTGTTTTTTCTTGTCGTGGTACTGACGCGTCCTCCTTTCCCCGCTAAGAGTTAAAGCGTGAAGCCTGTGACACGTTAACCAGTGTACTAGTGAATGTTATTTCCCAGCTGCGTAGAATTGGTGACTCTGTACACATAGGTTAGTTTGTCAGTTCTCAACTACAAGCCCTGATGCAAATCACTCTCCTCAGGCAAACCTGCTTCTGAACAGAAATGCTGCAGTGTTCAAATGATCATCCCAAGGGTCTGCTGTCATGACCTCTTGCTTTTCCTCTTTCCAGCTGTATCCTCGGGGAACTGTTTACAAAGAAGCCTATTTTTCAAGCCAATCTGGAACTGGCTCAGCTTGAATTAATCAGGTAAAGCATTGCACATGCATGCCTATGAGAAGAGGTACTGGAGAAACTGCTCGTGCACACAGTCTCTGTGTTAGAAGAGCCCTCTTTCTCCAACCTGCCTGCAAAATAGGACCAGCAAGTGACTGTAAATGCAAAAATGTGAAGAGTTAGGCGTTTAAATGTTCCTGCCTACCGTCGAGTGTGTGGCTGCTAATGTATGCAGCCTCAGTAAACTTTGCTGTTAGTTGACTGCAAAAATCACGAACCTAAATTACATCTCGTGCTGAAAATTCATTGTGCTGGGTGGTTTATAAACTCCGGGTAAGCATTTTTCCTCTTCCTGATACTGATTTTTTTTTTTTTTTTTTTTTTTTTTTAACCTGAGGGTTATCTAATTTCCATTAAAGTGTGCCCAGACCTAGGTTATTGGTACAGTAAGTGGCTTAGAAAGGAAACGTTTTCACTGGGGTTGGTGACTCTTCTCCTCCTGGCTGCGTTCCACCTGCTGATCATACTCTGCTTTTCTCATTCTCAGCCGGCTCTGTGGGAGCCCCTGTCCAGCGGTGTGGCCAGATGTCATCAAGTTACCCTACTTCAACACTATGAAACCGAAGAAGCAATACCGAAGGCGCCTGCGTGAGGAGTTCTCCTTGTGAGTTTTGTTAGAAGAGAAGGGCCTGTGGGGGGGGTACGCTCTTCTGTTACATTGTGCGACTCATCTGCTATCCTTTGGGCTCTAGTCTATCCAGCAGGATAAAGCAGTTCTTCCCCTTCTTGCCTTCTGCCCTTGGGCAGCCCTCGCCCGGGGGGCTTCTCCCATCGGGGGAAGGCTGGAATGGGGTCGCTGACCCCTTTCTAAGTACGTGATCAGCCCCAGGTGCCTTGTGGGGGAAGGGGTCCCCTGCCTGTGCGTACTTGTGACCCTCCTAGCTAGGGTCTGCGCTGGGAAGCACGCTTGGCAGTGCGGCGTTCTCCCCGTGCTGAGGCTGTCTGACTTCAGAGACGTGCTCTCTGAGGGGAGACTATAACCGCCTGATAATCCTGTGGGATTTGTACTAGAGTTGCTTCTCGTAAATGGCAACAATTAGACTGAAAATCTTGCATATCTGTTGCCCGTTCTGTTGGTGTCGGAGCTGCTGGGTCACGTAGTAATACATTTTGACTGCGTGGATTTCTCTTAGGCTGGAGGTGTCTCTCCGGGAACGGGTTTCTCCCCCTGTTCAGAACAACCCCTTAACTCAGCCATGTTTCCAACTCTCTGCGCAGCATTCCTTCATCTGCTCTCGACCTGCTGGACCACATGCTGACGCTAGACCCCGGCAAGCGCTGCACAGCAGAACAGGCCCTGCAGAGTGACTTCCTTAAGGATGTTGACCTCAGCAAAATGGCACCTCCAGAGTAAGTTCCAGCTGGCATCCACCACTGCAAGTGGGCTCTTCGCTAATGAGCTTTGGGAAGGAGCCACTGGCTTGGCCTTGGGGTTTTTTTTGTTCAGAATTAAGATTTCTGGGTTCTTTTCTCACACCCTGCCCTTGTATTTGGTCATACGGCTGAGCAAATAGCTTTTCCTGTGCTGGTGTTTTCTGCCTGATAACAAGCATTAAAGTGAGCTTTATAAAACCAGCCTGTAAGGTGTTTTAAAACTCAAGGCACACGAGAGTAGCACGTGGCATATCCTTGTCCTCTGTGCCGTGGAGAACTGGCCAGGCCTCATTTATGCTGCTTGTTAATTGACTAGAAGAGTGGCTGTTGAGCAGTGTCACACTGCAGCTCTTCTCTCCCGCTCCAATCAAGCGGATTGCGAAACTCTGCTCTGGCTGCTTTGCGTGCGAGTGTGGCAGTAGCTTTTGAGATTCGAGTTTCCAGCAGTGTTACTGAAGGCAGCTCTGCTTTCTTAGGGCCACCACGCTCTCCAAGCTCAGCAGACTCGAGGCTTGTGTGCATTGTAGCAAACCCAGTCCGTTCAGGGGTCTGATCCCAGTGCAAATTAAATTATTCACATGCAATTATGCTGCCTTTCCCAATCTAGGACTTGCCCCTTCTTGGTTTAACAATATGGTTGCAGTCAGAGAAATATCTGTGCTTCTCTTATTCTAATAACTTCCTGTGGTCTTTGAGGATTAAATTGGTTTTCTTGCCTTGTTTCTTAACTACTGAGTGTTCTTCTCTTCCAGCCTTCCCCACTGGCAGGATTGCCACGAGCTGTGGAGCAAGAAACGCCGACGGCAGCGGCAAAGCGGGATCGCAGTGGAGGAGCCACCGTTATCAAAAGTTTCTCGGAAAGAAACTACCTCTGTTACAAGCACAGACACTGTCAAAAACAACAGCAGTCCTGTGCACCCACAGCCTGCCCAGCTCAAAACAGAGTCTGGCACTGGAGATGCAGTAGGTCAGTGCCCTGCTTGGTCTGTAAAAGGCTCTTCCTGATGTGTTACCTCTCTCTGGTCTGGGTGTGGGAGGTTTATGTCTATTTTCAAGCCAGTCTGGTTCTTTCACCTCTTATTTTTACAGAAAGGGCACTCTTTCTAGCCTGACTTTATTTTTATTTTTTTTTTTCCTTTTTGAGGGATTTTTTTTTTCCCCCCTCTGCTGTGAAAACTATTGGCTGCAGAGCGTTCTGGCTGGTCTTCAGAAGTCACTCGCTGATGAGATGACTGTGAATCTGTTCCATGAGTTATATTATTGGTTCTGAAACATGCTCTTGCAGAGAACGGTGAAAGGAGCCGTTGAGTCGCTTAAGCCAGTGAAGTAACAGAAAATAGACTGAAAGGTACAGCCAGGGCGTGCAGATGAACTGGAGTTTGATCTGGTTGATAAAATTCTGTACAGATCAGGCATGGGATGTAACAGGCTAGAGGCTCATGGGCAAAAGTGTACATTATTGCACTTAGCTTGTTGCAGAAAAGTTCCCTTGGTCATAAAGATTCGTGGGACCAGGACCTGTGCGCTATTTCCAAAACTGTGACCAACCTTCCTGCGTGTAGAAAATAGTTGGAGGGGAGGTATTTTGATTCCTGGGAATGCAGGGATCCACAAAGCTGCCCAGGCCACGCTGATTGTTCTGTAGAGGCCTTATACCAACGCAGATAGGAGCTAAAGCTTCCTTTGTGTCAAATGTTGTACTGACAAGTTACAAGGAAGATGGTTCTTGCTCCAGGGAATGTACAATCTATGTGTTCAGTGAAACATGGCAGATGGAGAAAAGGTGGTGGTTGGCTTAACAAACAGCTGAGAAAAGTGAGTGTCGCGTTCTTAGTTGCCTACCAGCAAGAGGAATTGAAAATTAAGCTTCTAAACCGAAACCTTTTCGCCCTTTTTCCCCAGCTGTTTGACTTGCAAGGTCAGTGGTAGGGTGAAGGGGCACCCTTGTCACTTGTCACTCGGGAGGCTCTGCTCCAGCGTGGTGCCACTCGAGGGCTGTATTTAGATTAACCTGGATACTTGCAGGTCAGCGCAGAGTCCCCGGTGAGCCCAGGCCAGCTTTCAGCGAGGAATTGCCTTCTGCTTGACCTAATTTCTTTTGCTGCGTCAGTGGAACACACCCTTCATCCATCCCAAACAGCAGTTTAGCTCCATCCCGGGAAACCTGCTTGCCAGTGGGGGAAACCTGCTTGCCAGTGGGGGAGGGAGAACTTTTGATCTGCAGAGACCTCGGGAGGGGCTGAGCTGCTGTCAGACCTGCTGCTCTGACGGCTGCTGGAACGGGCTGAGGATTTCTATCTCTATCACCCATCCTCAAGACTCGCTGCCATAACTGGTGGTGTCCTTGGTCTCCCCAGCCTGATTCTTGGGGTGCCCGGGGTTGGCCATCCGAGGAACGGGAGGTTTGGCTCAGTGATTTGAAGAAGCAGCTGTGTGTGTAGTGATGTTGGTGGATTTGAGGGGGCGCGGAGCGGAGCGGTACCCAGCTGTAGCCTTGGGTGAGTGCAGTGTGTGCGCAGTACCACGGGGTGCTGCTGCAGTGCTGTTCAGAGCAGATCGCAGTCTGGAGGGGGCAAGATGCTGGAAACTGGAGAAAACTCTCCCGGAATCTTCCTCCTGGAGCCCCCTTGCCTTCCCCTGGTCCCCAGAGATGTGAAGAAGAGATGTTCGTTGGGGCATGCGGTGTCATGATGACGAACCGATGTGACGGAGCTTTGCCTAACCTTCCTGTGACGCTGCTTGTGTTTCCTGCAGGCCTTGGAGACATCACCCAGCAGCTGAACCAGAGCGAACTCGCTGTTTTACTGAACTTGCTGCAGAGCCAGACTGATCTGAGTGTCCCACAGATGGCCCAGCTGTTGAACGTACACTCTAACCCAGAGATGCAGCAGCAGCTGGAGGCTCTCAACCAGTCCATCAACGCTCTGACAGAAGCCACGACTCAGCAGCACGAGTCTCAGGCAGCGGCGGCGGCAGCGGCAGCAGAGGAAGCCATAGAAGAGCCACCCGCGGAGGCCCAGCTACCGGAGGAGCAGGCGACTCCAGAAACAGCCAGTGCTCAGGGAGATATGCAGAACGTGCTGGCCGTTCTGCTGAGTCAGCTGATGAAGAGCCAGGAACCTGTTATCGCGCTGGAGGAGAGCAACGGGGAGAAGAGCAGTGAGCAACGGGGGCCAAGGAAAACCCCGACAATGCATCCGGAGGAAAGTACAGGTAAATAATCACGACCGTGGCTTGTGCATCTTGGATGCCGTGCACTTGTTTGAACAATCGAAATATTCCCTCTGAGGGCCTAGAAGTCCATATCAGGACATCAAATCTCTGCGGATTTTCCCATCTTATTGTTTGTCCCAACTTTCTCTTTCACTGTTCCCTTCCTGCCCTCTTTTAAAAAAAAAAAAAAATCCAAACCCACAACCCAGCAACAACCAAAAAAAAAAAAAAAAACAAACACCCCAAACCCCAAGCAAATAAAAATAAATGTGCAGAGATGATTTTAAAGAACGTGAGGACTGAAATACTGGAGAGAGTGCTGGAAGGGAGGGGTAGTGGCAGTTGTGTACGTATCAAACTTGTGCATCCAGCTCCTGGTTATCCGTAGTTTTACGAGGTCCTGAAATTCAGTGACTTCAGAAGTTGAGCCGAATGGCTCGTAGAGTGAGCCAGAGGCATGTTTTTTAAAAAAAAAAAAAAAAAAACAAAAAAAAAAAAAAAAACCCGCTTGTGTCGGTGAACTCTTGGATTTCCTTTCCCAAGGTGAGTGTAAATGTCTCCATGTCTTTTTGTTTCTGTTGATTTCTTGAATTATTAGCAACATCCTGTGACGACCTCACCAAATTCTAGAAGCGCCTCCTGAGTATGTCTCAGACTCTCCAGGGAGCCTCTTTTGGCCCGATACACAACTCCTCCGCAATGTAGCTGAACGTGCTGTGTTCTCGTGCCTTCAACACACCCGCCCACCACGAGCCAGTTGTGATCGTGCTTTTTTTTTTTTTTTTCCTCCTTATTTTTTTTCTTTATTTTTGCCCTAGTACTGGAAGATAACTAGGTTATTATAGAGCAGATTCAATTCAATAACATTGTTCTTTGTTTATAATTATTTTCAATGATATGCTGTCCCCAGATCAGCTTGGCTTTAAAATTACCTGAAGATTGTTGTTTTTTTTTTTTTCTGGATTTAAATACAATCTAGTTTTAAAGTGGACTTACTGATACGGGTGGAGGGGTGGTCCTGGAAGACTACTGGTTTTCACAATAAAGTTTGACCTTTTTAATAACCAGTTTTGCAAATGATTTGAGGATCTGATTCCACCAAGACGTTCGTGGCCTCTTACGTCATCGCCAGTAATAACTTTAATTACCGTGTGGCCCAATCCTTTTGCCGATGAAGGAGCTGGAGTCAGTTCAGTTGTGTTGTTCTGCAGGAGTCAGGACTGGGTTTGTGAGCAAAGTCCGGCACTGGGAGCAGCTCGTGTCCTACGGGAAGCTGCGTCCTCCCCTCCGCGGTGTCACTTCTTGCTTTAGCAAGGTGGGGGGCCATCCCCTCCCCCCCCCGCCCCCCAAGCTAACCAGGCTGCTTTGTTCTTCCTGCTGTGGCTCAAAAGCCATAAGGCAAAGTCGTAAGAGCGTGGTGATGGGGGGGGCGGGGGCAAAGGGGGCTTTTGTTCTTGTTTGGAGGGGTCCTTTTTGAAACTGAAAGCCTTGTAGGCACAAGGTCTTGGGCTGGGGGGAGAAGGGAGCGGGGGGGGGGGGGGGAGGGGAGGGGGGCAAAAGGATTTTCTCATGCTCCCCTGTGTTGCCCACAAATACTGGTGGGTTGAGATTGCTTTGGACTTTGTGTGTTGGCAACATACTTTGTAAAAAAAAGAAAAAAGAAAAAAAAGAAAAAAAAAAAAAAAGGATCAAACCCCAGGCAAAGCGGGGGGCTGGCTCTGGTAAGAAGCGGAGGGGGGGACACGACGGGGTGTCCCCAGTCCCTTCAGCCCGTCGTGGGTGCAGGCAGGAGCTGGGACATACGGATTTGGGGTTGGGGGTTGATTTTGTGGGTTTTCGTGTGGTGGTTTTATATTGTTTGGTGGGGTTTGGGGTTTTTTTGGTAAACCAGTACATCAGGGCCATGCTCCATCAGCGTGCAGCTCCCTGGCTGGCAGCGAGCCGGGTACCGGAGCGGCACGGCACGGTGTCCCTCTGCGGTGGGAGATGCCGCGTCTGGGGAACGGTGCCGTCGTGTGGCTCCGCATCTGTGTCGGGTGGCTCCACATCTGTCTCCCGCTCGGCGTTAGCCTTTGATCCCAGAGCAGGAATCCCCTCCACCGGTGCCCATGTGTCAGGGGGAAGCTGTCGGTGACAAGTGGGGGACGGGGGGGAATACGGGGGGACGCGTTAATGAAGGTGTGCGTTGATCTTGCAGTGAATTCCAGCTTTTAAAACCCTTCGCCTCTTTTTTCCGGCGCATCCGAGAGAGCAGACTCTCAGTAGGCTGTTTGGTTGGGGGTTTTTGTTGGGGTTTTTTTTTGGTTGGTTTTTTTTTTTGTTTGTTTGTTTGGATTTTTGGCTAAATGTATTTATATCTGTTGGCGTGATATTTAAGATGGTGTTTAAAAGAAGTAACCCTTCCACAGCATGTCCTCCTCGCATTCTCCCACCAGAGAAGAGACCCCCTGAGCCCCCCGGACCACCGCCACCGCCGCCTCTGGCTGAAGGCGCAGATCTCTCCGGCGCAGCCCAAGAGTTGAACCCGGCCGTGACGGCTGCACTGCTGCAGCTCTTTTCCCAGCAAGACACGGAGCCCCTCGGCCACACGCCCCACGACCACCAAGCCCCAAGAGCCACGGACTACGGCAGGTCCCACTCCTCCAGGACTTACAGCGCCGAGGGCTCGGAGGGGGGTTCGTGCC